>NW_026136743.1:0-14910 GCF_905237075.1 Dicentrarchus labrax
AACATGGCAGTTCAACATAATGGATTCAGTACAAGAGGCTCCGCTCCTGTGTAGAAAACAGCTCATTCTAAAGCAACAAAAACACAATGATTCTTATTTTAAGGTGATTATACACTAATATAAACCAAGAATCGTCTTTCTGCCTGTAAAGCTTCCTATGTGATTATAGAAGGCAACTCCATACAGATTTCACAACAGTAATTACACGTCTTAAGACAACATTCAGGACAGTCAGAACAACACTCTCGACATCTCCTAGAACCAGAACCTTCAGCATCATCTGCTCTTTTGTCACAGGTCAGACAGACAACTATCAAACTAAGGATCATGATGGGTATTGCCACCACAAGAACAATCTTATGAGCAGGAGGCGGCATGTCACCTGAAACGATAAGACACAGAACAGCAATGTGTTTATGTAGAAGTGAACACCTTGTTCTTGTTTGTCATTTTTTAAAACTCCACTAGGTTATCATCCATTTTCCCTAAAAATGAGCATTTCATCACATTGTGATATTTCTACTTACCAACAGCAAGACTGATGAAAGACTCTTTGTTCAGTTTTGGAATATAGCATCTGTATGTCCCGTTATCAGAGAGTTCCACTCTGGAGAGTTTCAGTGAGACGTCTCCTGCTTCAGTGTGTTGTTGGACACTGACGTTCTTCCTTTGTAAGACGGGGTTTTGATCAGTCAGTGCGTCCTCGCCTTCATGCCTCACATGGACAAATCTGTGTCCCTGGTCAGGTCTGGACCACTCTAGAGTCGTCGAGGCAGGATCTACGGCAGATTCCAGGTGGCAGGGAAGGATGGTGTCTTCACCTACTATTGCCACTATTGGCTGAGATATATTAACCACCACAGAATGACCTGTGATAGAAACATGATTCATGTTGTGAGAAAATCTTTTCACCAGTGGCTGAAAGAACCTGACACACTGCAACTTAGCCCTTGTGGGTTTAATTGACATTAGCCACAGCTACTGTATGTGTAACAATGGTAATAAGTGCAAAATATGTAAAGGTTAATGCCAGACGAGGTGTCCGCTATCAGGAATGAATGGCTTCTGCCAAGTCCATTAAAAGTTTTTTACAAGCCATAACTCCGTGTTCCCATAACGTTCTAATGCAGTGGAAATGTTGTTCCACTCCTCCAGTAAATAGGACAGAACATAGATATGACTCTGCAACAGGAGATGTTTACTGCTCTCTGCTTATAGAGCGCTTTGCTTCAGCTACGAGCCAGAAGTGTCAGCCTTTTTGTTTGACATCAACTGTGCTAGTGTAAATTGGAGGAAATTCCCATGACAAGGCATTGGTATCACACGGACATGAAGAAGAAATGTGCACATATATGTTGTATATGATATATGAGACAATGTAAGAACAAATATGTGTATATATATTATATATATTGTGTGTGAGTTTACCTGTGGTGCCTGGGAGGCAGTGGAGGACAAACAGCAAGAATCCAAAGCATCTACACAGACTCATTGTACTCTGTGAACCAAGAAGAAAAGACAAGCAGAGAGTGTAAACACATCACCCATGATCACCTTAAATTTAAGTTGAATTGAATTCTGCACACCACAATACAAATGTACTTTACTTTATTTACTTATGGTAAAGAAAATGTCTCTTTACAATCTCACAGTATCATAATTAAAATTCATATACTTGTCACTGGTGCACTAAAAGTTTATTTCATTTTATACCATTCGTATAATTAAAAGAGGCATAGTTTTACTAAAGAAATTAAAAAAGCTAAATTCAAATTAAGAAAGCAAAATGTACCTTTTAAACAATGTCACAATCTTGTGCCCTAAGAAAGAGAACAGAAGACATTGGAAACACTAGAGTGAAACATGAAATACTGTATAAATAATGCAAATTATACAATATCTGTATGTATGATTTCTATGTTGCTCATCTATGTAGAGTTACGATACAGATTGTATTATCATTGAATTCATGTTTATTCTGCCAGTAATCATCATCTGCTGCATGATGTCACTGTCAATACCTCAATAAGTTTTTTATATTTATTTAATGTTGTTCAGCCATAAAGTCAAAAAGGAAACATTATTATAGCTGTAATTAAAAACATGTTTTTTTGAAAATGTATGAATAACTATTATTATTATTGTGAGAACATAAATTTACCTCAAGTAGCGAGATGTTCCATTGACGCTCTACAGGTGACAGTGGTTCTTTTTATATACTTTTACTTCTTGAAATTTGACACCATACTGTATTTCCTTTTCAGAACAGAAAGACTGTGGGAGGGATATACAGTCCATGTATGTGACTTCTTTAGAATTTGCTGTACACGTGTTTCGTGTAAAAGAATGTGCTCAGCATTTATGTCTACAGAACAAAAACAAAATTGTTTGTGTGTTCATATTGTCACGTAACTTTCAGTTTGTATATAAAGGTTGTTATTGACAAGTGTTGTTGTCAATAACAGGTTTAACTTCAATTCTTTAGACTAAAAACAATTTTTCTCTTTCACTGGAACAACAGGTAATTTGATCCTATTATTTATCTCCCCGTAATGAGTTCTCAATTAACCCTGTGTTATTGTTCAGTGGTTTTTTATGCTCATCTGATCAAAGAAAAAGGAAAGGAAATATGTTCCGTAGAAATTCTGTCTGTTTGCCTCTGGCTGCTCCAGCACCCCTCATGATGTGATAGAAACATGATTCATGTTGTGAGAAAGTCTTTTCATCAGTGGCTGAAAGAACCTGACACACTGCAACTTAGTGCTTGTGTTTAATTGACATTAGCCACAGCTTCTGTATGTGTAACAATGGTAGTACGTGCAAACTATATAAAGGATAATGCCTAACAAGGTGTCCATTATCAGGAATAAATGGCCTCCTTTAATTCTTTATAATAGACACCTAGAATCATGGGCCAAAAAAGGAGCTAATTTTTTATTTCATATGTTTTATAATCAAAATATACAGTATACAATATAAGTTTTTCACAAGCCATAACTCTGTGTCTCCATTAACATTTAAGAATCATTACCATCCCATAAGGTTCTAATTCATTGGAAATCCAGTAATTAGGATGAGATGTTTCTAATGTTGTCTATTTTTTATGGAAGCCCATTTCCATTAATATGACTCATTATAATGAGAAACTTTCTCAAAATGATGAGATACTTTCTCAGTATTTTGACTTAGTATCTTAATATAATGAGAAGCTTAAATTAGAATAGGCCTGTGTGTTGTTTCCCTTATATGCTCCAAAAGCAACAGAAGCAGCTGAATGAGACAAAGTTTGGGTGACCAAATGGATATTGTCATTGAAGACTACTTTAGACGTGTATTCACAAATTGTGAGATCTTATATCAGTCTCTGGACCCTAGAAAGAAAGCTACAAAGAATCCACTCTGGCAAAGACGACATAAGACAGATATAGCTGAAGTAGCACACTTCATTGACCAGCAGTTACAAATATCCGGCAGCATCACTACAGATGGATGCACCAGAATTTTTTTAATATATGATGTTTATTATTCTCATTGCTGGTATGTTTAAGGTTGTCATCATTTTAACTATATTTACTGTTGAGTGCTTAACTCTAGAGGAATGCATATTATAATAGGTTACGATCATCATATGTTTGCAGCCTGGCTGTCCAGTGAGAATCACTTATCTCTAAAAAGTCAACTTTTCATGAGCTCAGAACAAAGCCTCTCGGCTTAGATAATTAATAAACATAGTTAATAAAGGCAGTAAAATGTAGTAAATGTATTAGTATCCTAATGTCTGTTTCATTACCTGCACTGCTGTCACACCATATGAAGGGCATGATTTGAAAGGATAAAACTTACTTACCTACCTACTACTACAAAAGGCGGTCCCAACTTGTTGAACTTTATTAATTTATTTCATAAGAAAAAGGATTGGAAATGTTAAAGTGGTTCAGTAATTTCTAATAAACTCCCAAGCAACAGAAAATACAACTAAAAGTTAGTGGTCAAAATGGGCATGCTGTCACCACCAGGACACTGAACACACAGTGGCTGGTTAGGTCCATGATATGATTGTTATTCAGTCACCTGACTAACAAATCTTCCTGTTGTAATATATAAAGTAGTTAAAAACACAATTGATATAGAAATTATAGTAACCAAATGGTTGTGGAGAATAAAATGAAATAACATATTGTGGCTAGGAATGAGAGAATGAGAGCTCTTAGCAATGTAATGATACCTAACACCGGGGACAAGAACTCAGAAACCCACCAGGAGCTGCAGTTCTGGAGATGCTCTGATCCGTCCAGCCATCACAATGTGGCCCTTTTTTCTGTGAGAAAGAAGAAAAGATGAAAGTAACATCTGTATGTGTGGATTATTTACAGTATTTTAAGCCTTATTAAGGTTGTTTTTAAAGATGTACAAAGAAACAGGACAAAACTCTAAAATATTCTAATGAACTACAAACACTACGTCAGACAAACTCATCTCTCTGCCTGTTTGTTTCTTCCACTAATGATGATGAAAATATCCTGACCTGCTCTCCTCTGCCTCTGATTGGCTGACTTTAGCCAAAGCCACTTCTCATGTCAGCCACTGAAAGCAAAGACCCGCCCTACTCGTGATAGGTATATCTCTCTGATCTATCTATCTATCTATCTATCTATCTATCTATACTCAGCCAATCAGAGGTTTCTGTCTGGGCCATGTGTGTTTGTTATGTTTGACTTCCTGGAGGCGGAAGATCCGCCCTCTTACCCAGCTCTTATTGGTCCAAATCCATCACCATTGGTTACAGCATTAAAACATTATTTATCAGTTTATACACTTCCCTCTGTTCTCAGTTGATATTACAGTAGATAGAAACCTTATATTGTCTGCCAGTAGAGTTTAGAATACAACAGTTGACTTATTACCATTATTATATATCAGGCTCTACATGGTGGAGCCCCTGAGCACATTTCTGAATGACTGCGTCCATATTGGATCTTAAAGTCTCTCAGGTCAGCTGACCAGGGTCACTGCAAGTTCCCTGAGCTCCACTTCATAATGAAGACCGACCTTAAACTCTCTAACAGTTTACCTCTTACTGTCAGATAATCAAACTCACCTGATATATATTCCCCTCCCTGTTTGTGTGTTCTGCTTTATTGTTGATGATGTTTCAGTTTTACTTATTTATATAGAATATATTTATTCTGAGCAGCTGATGTTGACACTGTCCTGTTGTGTGGCTCCCTCTAGTGTTGAAGAAATGACACTAACAATATAAAGTACATAGAGCATGTGCACATATCTCCAGACGTTATGATGACCAGAGAGTTGAGTATTTAATTGTTTAATTAAATAAAATGAATGAACAGTAGTGTTTATAATTATTCCCTGAGGGAGGAAATGTTGAGTTCAATGCAAACTTATTAAAAAAATGTCATAAAAAAGTTAAAACAAAAATCTTTTTATTTCCAAACAATCACAGTTTCAGCCTCCTGGAGTCCAGATGTTAGTATACAGAACAGACAGCTGTTATATGACAACAGACTGCATTTCATACAGTATGGTGATTTTCACACACAGGGCAGTAAAAAGAAGATAACATGAAGCAGAAACAATGAATAAATAAAATACCGGGAGTTAAACAATGTAAGGAAATAAATGCAACCATTGATACTTACACACACAATTTAACAATGGCACCTTAAAATAATAAAAGTGCTTTTCATTATTCCTTCTGGTTAAACAATTCTACACTGTAAAAGTCAATAGAGGGAGCTGGACATTAATATTGGACAGAGATTGAATCCAGTTAAAGTATCTGAGACACCAACTCTGTCCCTGCAGTGGTTTATACAATCAACACATCAGGAAGAACTTCTGAACAATTCCCTACAGCTGCATTTCAATCAAGAATATTACACAATCAACATTCACATAGAAAGAAGTTCTGGATAAAATGGTCTGTATTTCTTCTTCAAACATAACTCTGCTCTGTACTGACCCACAAAGTACTTCAAATGAGTTCAACCATAAATATCTACAACAGTGAAATGCAGTAAAAAAAAATGAAACCAAAAACATCATTTATAAAAGTAAAACAGAGACAGGGAACATTTTACTGCACACTGAGTACTTGCAGATGATACTTAATGATACACAGCGCCACCATGAGGTCAAACAGGATCATCCAGTTTATGGTGAATACAAAGGAAAAGCTCTCACATAACTTCAGTCTGTACTGACTGTATGAACCTTTAGAAAAACACATTCTGACATTTTCACATCAGAACATTGTTATCTTTGCTTAATGTGCATGTTGGTTATTTTTTCTGATTAACCTGTCATCACTCCTGCTGCGTGATTGTGGGATTATGTGGTTTTGTTTTCTACCTTGGTGTTAGTGAGGTTGTTTCTTGTTGGGTTTGTCTGCTTGTTCTTCCCCCCTTGTCCTCTCTCTCTGTCTCCACTCACCTGCTGCTCACCCCAATCAGCACACCTGCCTTGATCAAGACTGACCTCACCACTATAAGAAGCCTGGCTGACATCCAGTCCCTGCTTGATCGTTGTACCACACCCAGTATGTTGTGTGCCTTGCTTCACCTCCTTTGAACTTGTTAGCCAGCTTACCAAATTCTTATAACGGTTTCCTCTGCTACCAGATTCGCCTGTCTGCCAGCTCTCTGCACCAGTTTGCCTCTACCACCTTCTACAGGACTCAAACCCCAGACTTCAGCAGTCTCCAGACCATAATTAAAACTTTATGTTCACTACAACCAGTCTCAGTCTGCTTTTGGGTTCAGCCTCAGAATCGTGACAACCAGGATGTTTTACTGGAGGTACCTGATTTTTCTGTCATTATTCCAACGGGATTGCTTTAGCATTGTCACTCTGTGGTGGAAGATATTCTCTCTCTTGTCCTTCTGAACACATAATAACAACACAAAACAAGTTATCAGTCAGTGACCAGGGAGAAAGAGAAAGGGTGATTATTTTATCAGCCCAAGCAGAGTCAGTCAGCAGTGGAGTGATGACACTTGTTGTTATTGACAGTGAGGAACTACAAGTAAAGGAGCTTGTCCCAGATCAACCATCATAATCAGACAGCAGGATAGTGAGAAAGCTCAGACACACTGTACATGAGAGGCAGGGTGCAGACCCCCCAATAAATGATTTCTAAATAAATGATGGAGTTATAAACACATATTAGCTGATATTAGCTTTAGATACACTTCTAAACACGTTTCCATGTAAGGAGGACTGTAGATTGTTCCCCTCATCACTTCCATTGAAAGTACTTTAGGAAGAGATCTTTAATGTCCAGTATAACAGGAGGAACCATTACAGCAAAGAAAAACCTGTTTCACTGTTCACTGTTGTTTGAAGACTGACTGAAAAACTGTAAACTGTCTTTTTAAATGGAGAGAATGGGAGAGAGAAGATTATTGACTTACTTCTATTTCTACGTTTCATCCACAATACAGCCAATGCAACAATGCCAGCAATGACACCAAAAGCAATGCCAGTTATAACACCAGTGTTATTACCAGTGCCACCACCTGAAAGAACAGAGGAAAGATGTTGAGATTTGTTCTTCACTGTTCCAAGATAACATCCATCAACAATATTTCCACAGTCACTTCTCCTGTGGTTGATGGTCACAATACTTGCCAAAGGGTCAAGCAGACTCAAGAGGCTTTGTTGGCGGTCCCATAAATGGACATTTATTTACAGGTGCTTCCAGGAAATGTGTAAAACAAGGAAGCCAGAAAAAATATTAACATGAGAAACTGAGGCTAAATCAACTCATAACAACAAAAGAAAAACAACATTTACAGCACAAGCCCTCCCCTCTCCAGCCAGCCTTTCCCTCTTAGATGTCCCATGACGTCAGCCTAGAAATGAAACACAGAAAGGTACACAAGTGACAGATGGTGTGGATGAATCCACTTTGTCACAAGGACACGGGACAAATGATAGGAACAAATCAGGGACTCATCAATGAAATGAAACTGAGAATAACTTTGAGCAGAGCTCTAAAACACTGATTTGACCTTTGAGGCAGACTGTTGTATAATGCAGTGTTTCTCAGATGGGGCTACTGTACCCCTAGAGGTACTTTGCAGTATGGCAGGGCAGTAAGTTCATTTAAAAAATATCGATCATGCATCGTTCTTACAATAATGAAACAACAGAAAATGTCAGTGTGAGTCTGATGAACTCATTTTCATCATTTTATATTCAATATTCCTGTTTTCAGTGCAATCATGAACTGCAGTAAGTACCAGGAGTACCTGTCTGTGTGTCTGAGGAAAAAAGATTAAATATGAAAATATGTGATAAACTTTAGGCCAACAGGAAGAGTAGACGACATTGAATAGAGACACAAATGAAATATTTACTCACCGATATCATCAGTCTGACCTCCTTTGTTCCTGCTCTCCTCTGGCTCTGTTGGACAATTAATACAAAACACATAACAGATAAAATTTCCTCTTATTTCATTTAAATGTGTAATATGTTAGCTGTACTCACCAACAGTGAGGTTAATGAAGCCTCTCCTGACCTGACTTTGCAGTTTAGGAACATTGCAGGTGAAACTTCCAGCATCCAGTTCAGTTACGTTGGTCAGTTTTAGTGAAATGTTTCCTCTGATCATTTCTTCATGGAAGACAGATGTTCTACCTCTGAAGTTCTCATCCTGAAGATCTAGATAGTCCTTCCTGTTTCTGTAGACATGCACGATGGTTTTATCACATGTCCACTCCACCGTTTGAGTTGTCATGTCGGATGGAGGCTCCAGGTGACATGGCAGAATGGCGTTATCACCGACTGTTACTGTAACTGGTTTGTCGGAGCCAATCACATCAGACTGTGCTGCAGAGACATACATCATATTTACACTTTCTGTTACAGAATGAGCATGTTGTTTCTCAATATGGTCTGAATTGAGAATTTATTTTTAAAGGTGTTTTATTTGTACACAGTAAAGCCTTTATACATCTGTAAGAAAGTTCCAGTCTGACTTACCAACAATGAGCTGGATGGAAGCTTCCTTCTGTAATGAGGGAAGGGCACATTGGTATCTTCCTGTATCAGAAACTTTCACTTTGAAGATTTTCATGGAGACGTTTCCTGTCATCAGTCCATCCATAAACAGTCTCGTGCGGAGATAATAAGATGGGTTTTGATGGTCAAACATCAGTCGTCCATCCTGGTGAAAGTGGATGTACTTTGGGTCTAAATCAGGTCTGGTCCACTCCACTGTCTCATCAGAAACACTGATGGGAGGTTCAAGGTGACATGGTAGAATGACATCATCACCAGCCAGGACTGTGATTGGTTGATGTGAACAAATCAACTGTGAGTTTGCTGTGAGGAAAACAAAAGAACAAACAAGAAACAGCAGTTAGGTTAAAATACATATCATCAAAAGTCCAGCTGCACCTCTGGAGACGAGGGAGGGGGAACTTTGCCCACCAGTGTTTAATGTGTACACAAAAGAACAGGTTCTAGGTTCTTTCCGTTGACAATGGTTTTATTCTTACATGCTGGAACAAGCATTAAACCACCTGCTCCAACTCACCTGTACTTTCAGAAGCTGTAGAATTACTGGTAATCAAACATCAGATATTGTTAAATTAAAGGTTTTTGATGAACAGACTGTTATTACTCAACTGGCCAATGACACAGACTCTGTATTTAACCTCAGCTCAACTAGAGGATAGATGAACAGATTACAAGTGTTTGTGGGTAAACAGTGAAAAGCTTATTCTGCATTCCTGTCTCATCAAAAATAAAGGACAGAGCAAAATATGTTCATATTCACATGATATCTATGCACATAACACACAGTCTTAACTCTAATGATCTTTTGTATCATTTCATAACACAACCTTGTGTTGTACAGTGATCAATACATTTCCTTGATTGCAGTTGGCCATCTGTGTCATTTATTCAATGTCTAAAAGACCTGTAGGTTAAAGAGTTGAGATAAAAAGAGGAAGGTTCAACGTCTAAATGTAACAGACGTTACTGATGGATGATAAGATTTGACCTCTACTAACACTTTCACTTTTCAATCCTGAAAAACCCGAAACCAAATGTCTACAGACAAATGAGTAATAATAAAAGAGAATAAAATCTCCCCTTTTAGCATTTTGACATGTAGAATAAACCCCAGCCAAGCATCAGCTATTCTTCCACCACACACACACACACACACACACACACACACACACACACACACACACACACACACACACACAGTCATACACACCTATACACACTGTAACCACATAAACACAACACACACACAAAGAACACACCTCTTTAAACAAACACAGAAATAGAAACGGAAGAAAAACTATTTGTCAGACTGAGCAGATTAAAGTAGTTCAGGCATCCCTGCCTCATCAACCCCTTCAGATTTAAGAAGAACTTAAAAACACTTTCAACAATCTGAACCAAACGTGTACAGACAAATAGACATATAATAGATATAAAAACATAAATTGCTCAGTGGACTCACCATCGTCTGCCAGACAGAGACACATCAACTGCAGAAGAAACTTCATGTCTTTCGTTGGGCCTTACGTAGGGTTACTATGGTAAGGAGGGTCTATGAACCAGGGGTCCCAAACTTCTTGGGGCCACTACTGTTAATGCTGTAGGAAGGCACCTTTAACATTTAAGTTCTACAAGAAAGCACAATATTCTGAAGATGTCATTTATATCATTGTATATTAAATATTAAAATTTATTAGTTAATGAATTTCTACAACATGTGCAACATATTCGCCTCTCTTAGAGACACAATTTAAACCAGAGCAGCTGGTTGTTTCCTACACAGTGAACTGTGGAGGATAATATTTCTAGTGCTCATTTCTTTTTTTTATTCACTACTTTATTTTGGTGTTTTAGTGTTGACTCACATAGTATTTCTGCAGCCAGTGAGGCTTCTGATTGGCTAGCAACAAAAAACACTGAAAGTTTTATCTAACCTTCTCAGGAAAGGCCGTTCAAATTTAAGGCCATAATGATTTTTTAAATGAAAACAGAGCCAACTTTCCTTTAAAAAATAAAAATTACAATATGATTCTTATAATGTAATTTGAGCCTATTGTTCCTTTCATTTTCTCCAAAACCATATAATAAATGAAAAAGCTATTGCATTGGCTCACTGAACATCCTATGTGTTGTGCACACAGAAACACAGGATCAACAGTTTATTACAGTCAGTGGGTCGGTTACTGTTTGTACAGGTGTTTGATGGATGTGGATGATTGATTTTTTCCACGCAAAAAGAATATTGAAGAAATGTTACAAATCTGAATAATTAAAAGCAAACAAAACTAATAATAATAAATAAGTAAGATCATTAAACTTACATCATTAATGGATCCACAATCTGATCTTATTTTCTCTTTTCTTCTTAACATAGAATCCTTTAGCAGGTTCTCTTTGTTCTTCTTGGTGAGGTTTGAAGGGAAAAGAGGGAAATCTGATCTGAAGTGTGGAGCTTTATAATCCTGGGGGACTGGTTTAGAGAGCAGTGGCAGTTATCCAGGTGGGAGGAGACTTGTGATTTCACAATAAAATCAGTCCAAATCTCCCATGAGTACAGTGGAGGTCATCCTATACAGGATTCCACTGAAAGATTTAGTAACTTGCTAAAAAAATGAAATATGACCATTCAAATATGAAGACAGTGTGATTACTATAATGAAAATTAAACAGAGTTTCCCTTTAATTATTTAGAGTACGGGCGCCTGGTTAGCTCAGTGGGTAGAGCTGGCGACCCATGTACTGAGGCTGAGTCCTTGCTGCAGCGGCCCACGGTTCGAATCCAAGCTGTGGCCCTTTGCTGTGTGTCATCCCCTCTCTCTGCCCCCCTTTCCTGTCTATCTACAGCTGTCACTATCATAAAGGCAATGAAAGGCAAAATACTTTTCTTTTTTTTTTTTTTTTTAATTATCTAGAGTACAGTAAAATAGTTTCAGCTAACCTACTGAAGAAAAGGAAATATGAAAACTCAAACGTGAGGCAATATAAATTGTTAGGATGTAATTTTTTCCTTCAATTTTCTCAATATCTTAAATACATTTACTTGATTCCAGTAGACCATCTGTTTGTATTTATTCAGCACTCAGTATCTAAAAGACCTAGATTAGAGTTTAGCTAAACCTGGTGGAGATGAGTTGAAAGGAGGAGGTTTAACTTTACAACCCTGAATAACCCCAATGAGAAATAGACACATAATAGACATAAAACATATTTTTAACGTCTAATTGCTCAGCGGACTCTGACCCCCCGGATAATGACTAAGACAGCGTTCCAACTCCTGTGCACTGCTGAGCTGTCTACCTAACCCCTAACTGTTGCTGGAGGCCCATCACTCCTCAGTCACATGTCTATTAACCCTGTGTGTCCACGATTGTATTTGGAGACAAGGGAAACAAGAATCTCCCCATTGAGGATTAATGAAGGACATTTTCTTCTTGTTCCATTTCAGTTTCAGCCGATGGATCACTGTTTGTGCATTTGGCTACAAACCAATTACGCACAGCAGTCTACTTATTAAAGATTGTATTAATAAGAGACAGTTTGAAGAATATTTATTTGTTTAGTATTTTAGTGTTCGACTGGTTGATTTGAACCCAGTTTTTATTCTATTTTTGATTATTTAATGTATTGATTTGAATAATTGATTGACAGTTGCATCTCAAAATGTATTAATGTTTGTAACCTCTGGGATGTTGTTTGTTGTTGTTGTCTTTTTTTCCCTTTTGAGCAACTACAATGTCGATGAAAACTGTAAAACTCTTCCTTGTTCTTTCTAACTGAACGTTGTTTCACAGACAAACACTGAAAACAGAACTGCTCACCAAAGCTGATCTGAGAGCAGCCACTGAGAGGAGAGACAGTGGTGATGGATTATTGTTGTAGACAAATGAAAAGGTTGGAGCTACAGTGGTACACTCTCACATACAGTAATACATTGAACTATTGCAGCTTCATGTTGTTCAGGTAGCATCATTCTGTTTGTGCATTGAGAAATGAACATTAATATCCTTTAAATATTCTACTATTAATTACTGAGAGTTATACACAATGAAGTTCTAACAAACTCACACTGACTTTGATTTTCTTCTTACTTTTCCATTCAGACCAAATAAGAACAAATGGTAATTTACAAGTCTACAAATCTTTTTATTAACAAACAACAATCACAGTTTCATCCTTCCAGTGTCCAATGTGAGTTTAGCTGTGAATATTTGACCAAATCAGAAGGTTCTATAATAAAACAGACATTTTATATACAGTAAACTGAAGTTCTTCACAGGGCAGAAAAACAAGATAACTTGAAGCAAAACAACACAATAAAAAAAACAATAAAAACTGACATTGGACAGAGACATCGACTCTGTCCCTGCAGTGGTTTATAAAATCAACACATCTGAACAATTCCTGCAGCTGCATTTTAATCAAGAATATTTGTTTCTTCAAACGTTGCTAACTCTGCTGTGACCCACATGCAGAGCTGGCAAAGGTACCAAAGGTAAAACACTCAGTAAAACACAGCACACACAGTAAAAGTAGGAGTAACGATTCAACTTCTTTACTCAAGTAAAAAGCACAGGCTCTGAAATGTAAAGTATAAAAGTGCAAAGCTAACTAAACCTTCTTCCTTTCTTGTCTGTTTCATCATGGAAGGCATGCTATGATGAATAAAATGATTTAACTTTTTTTTTTTTAAACTGTAGGGAGTAGAAAGTTCAATTATTTGTGTGAAGAAATAGAAGGTAAAAAGCTATCAGAAAAATAAATAATATAATAATAGATAGAGATTGTATAAAGTCACGTCTGACCTCTGCAGATTAATCCATATATTACAATGATCAATTATCATCAACAATAACAAATACAAAAAATATAAATATGATAAAAAATAATTTAACTTAATTTTGACATTTTTAAAAATGTTGATGCGTCTCGTTCTATTTAATGTTTATCCTGTAATATCTTACACATACAGCCTACTGTAAGCTCTCATACTGACAGTAATCACAGGTCAGTTGCTTGTTGTCTGTGTGCACTCAATTATCTTGGATTATCTGTAAAATGCGTCGTCACAACGCTGAAAACAGGCTGTTTTTTGGTCTTTTTACAGATACGTGGTTCTCATAGGACAGCGACAGTGTATAAAGGAGTTACAATGCAACATTAACATAACATTAATCCCAAACATCAGATATAACAGTAAAACACTAACAGGGACCATTTTACTGCACAATGAGACCTTAGTTGTCTACATTTGATACTTTAAGTAGATTTTATTGATGGTACAGAAAACAGCGCCATCATGAGGTCAAACAGAAGAACACTACCTTCTACCTGTTAACCAAGCTTAGAAAACCAATGTTTATCTAATGACTTTGACACCAGAATAAAAAGATAATGGAGTTAATAGTAATAATGATAATAATAATAACTCATAACACACCTGATAAATATATGTGGATGGACTAAAAGACTTTCTTTCATTCAGTATCTGGCTCAAACAATCAAGAGTCATCATCAAATGCTAGTTGACATTTCTTAAGTTCATCATGCCTATATTCTCATCATTGTCCTCTGCATTGTCCTCTGCATTGTCCTCTGCATTGTCCTCCTGACTACCTTCCCTGTTCTGCGCGTTTCATCCAGTCGTGTTTGGTGTTGCACAGTCTGTCGCTGAGAGACACAACACCAGTTGTTAGTCAGTGTCTTCAAAAATGTCCCATGAGCATTTTACTCACATTACTCACTGAAACAGCAGGGGCAGATAGAACGTACACTGATACAGGAATCAGAGACAGGGAAACATTTATTTGAAAACATGCAGACAGAAGACATTCAGGACTTACTGGTATTTATGTTGCAGCATTG
>NW_026136744.1:0-40497 GCF_905237075.1 Dicentrarchus labrax
GTTCACACTTCCTGCAAGTATTAGATGTGACCACCCGATTGTATTTGCGTTTTACTTGTGCAGATTTGTCACTGGCAGGACTGTCAGAGGTAGTGCTGGTGGTTGCGCTCGCACTTGCTCCAAGGATAGGACTGGGCAGCATCAACAACTGCGGCACGACACAAGGTACAACAAACAGCTGTGGCTGTGACAGAGCTAAGGTACCTGGAAGCTGCACTGAAGGAGTTGATGGTGGGATCTGGGTGGAATGAGACTGAAGGCGGTGGAGTGATGGCTCTGTGGAGGTAACTGAAGGCTTGATCTGCTGAAACCGGGTTTTTGCCTGACCAGCTGTGTTGGGTGATGCATGATGTGCAGCTGATGTTGATATTGTGGAGGAAACTCAGGCTGTGTCTTCGCAGGTTGCAGTGGTATACCTGCCACCGGCCGTGCCTCAGTTGCACCCCTTGGAGAAGCACAGAGACCTCCTGACCCTTCAGCCGTTGGTTATACCACTGGGTGAGGGTTGTCTGGTTTACCTCAACCAGTTGAATGGTGGTTTGCTGCATTATTATGCCATTGCACAAAATCAGCTGCCTAATTTTTTTGTAGTCCTGCAGAATAAGAGACCATCTTGACATGCTGTGCTGTCCCATTTTTTTGGGGCTTGTGTGAATGTTGCACAGCCTCACAAATACAGTCTCAACAAGACGGCAGCAGTTAGGCCACTGAACAGGCGAGCCGCTTGAACCCAAAACACACCTCTTTGTGCTCTCAACACCAGGAGTGAAAACTGCCTTCTTTTTGAGGGTCCTAAAACGGCCAATCAACAACCTGTCCTGATGCCGAGCAGCATACACAGCGGTCATCTGCATTGAAACAGACAATATTACTATGTATTAAATAACGTTGCGGAGCACTTTTTTTATTCCGACACCACACAGTCACATCTACAGTACACGCATGATGAACACGCACACATGCTTGCTCAGATTAACCCCTCTGATCCCACTCTAACATTCACACACAACAGGCCAAGCCCATTTACACATAAACGCACAGATGAAAAGTACATCCGTACAACCACAACCAAAATTCATCTTGCTGCCTTGAATCTAAATCAACATCATAGTCATTATCATCACAAGTCAACACTCATATCAGACTGATGTGCAGAGCCGCACACACACACACACACACACGTCGTCGGAGTCCGTGGTGGAGATGGACGCTCCGGGTCTGAGTAGTTTGCTCATTTTGTTTTGCCTCTTTATTTGTAAAAAAATCGGATATTGACTTCTGTCTCTTCATTTTCCCAGGCAGCCAGAGGTTTGGCAGGTGCTCGCCGTTAGCTCGCGCAATGCTCACACATGACGTAGTTGATAAACAATGCACACTAACTTCAAATTATATTGCAGCAGTCAGTGGGAGTTTTTTATCGGCAGCAGTTGGTGAGAGTGAGTGAAGGTGTGTGGTGACTAGTATTGTTTGGCTCGTAAAAACACAGATACAACTTAGGCTTTTATTCATATAAAATAAGTTTGTCAGAGTACAAAAGTTACCCAGGCCGTGGCCCCCCTGGCCCCCCGGTTCCGCGGTCTATGGTTGACACAATAAACTAACTCCCCTGTGTATGTGCACAGGCTTGAATGTTCCGCTGAGAGAGCAGCAGCAGCCCGGTCTCGGTTCCGGCGATTTAGCCCTTCCAACAAGTAAATTTGATAGTTGAGGGTGTTCGTGCTGTTCCCTGAAAGAAAGAACAGTACAGGATGTTAAGTATAACAGGTTCCTGCTACATGGGAAATAAGTAAACAGTGTAAACAAAGAAAAGACTATTGTAATTACAAGTTCCAAAACAGGATGACACCCCCTCACCTGAACCTCATACATAATTATTAATAAACAGTAATCTATCATTGAGAGAAATATGTAGACATGAACAACATGAACATTTAGCACAAACCTGGAATGAATCGATTTAAGTGGCAGTGAAACGATTCCAGAGATGTGGAACCCCTGGCACACCGGAATGTTTTCAATTGCACTCCTCCCTTGGTGATGCTTCCATTCTCGTTGTACAGTGCCACACCGGGAGGGTCCTGAATGCACTTCACATGCCGACTTTAGACACGCCAGATGTGCTGCATCCTGACAGTGTCAAGGAGAGGAACACCGA
The DNA here is from genome assembly GCF_905237075.1 of Dicentrarchus labrax. Lineage (NCBI taxonomy): Eukaryota > Metazoa > Chordata > Actinopteri > Moronidae > Dicentrarchus > Dicentrarchus labrax. The sequence goes on from NW_026136744.1 coordinate 2,156, forward strand.
GGGCATCTTTCCCCTTGCTGCTCATGAGCTCCATGAGCAGCTGATCAAGAAGCCGGATAGATATCTCTTCTCCACGGGTCCTTCTCCTGCAGTGCAGTGCAAGCTCATCTTTTGTGATGTGTCGGTCCAGCTCCCTCTCGGCCAAAGCAGGCCAACCCTGCTGTTTTAGTTGTGCACTCTTGGCCCTTCTCAATTCTGCAACATCAGCTGCATCCCATTCAAAAATGCAGGCTGACATGCGTGCCATGAAAGTGGGGTAAAGCTGATGTGCATCGGTGGTGCATCCGACTGCCAAACGATGCATGACGTGCCAGATGTCTAAGCAGACAATATTTGGCCACCCACTGAATCTGGCCTTCAGCTTAGTCTCTCCCACCTCCTTGCAGCAGCCAGTGTCCACATAAAGGGCAACAGGAGGATCAACCCCGGCGCAACGGATTTTAAACACTTAAACTCACCTCAAGATTTAATTCCTTTTTTTATAAGACTTTACTTCTTTAAAATGAATACAAATTTTTTTTTTTTTTTTTATTTATCTTTCACCAAAAAAAAAACTTAGGCACCTGGCCGCCTTGTTACCTGAGTGAGACTTCATGCAGGCCGGCTGACTGAAAATACAAAAGCCAGTAGTTTTGGATGACTATTTTAAATCCATTCTTCAAATAGTTTTCTCACCTTTTGGGGGTCATTTACAAAATGGCCTATTTTTATAATTCCTTGTTTGTTTATCTTTGTATAAAGTGGAAATACCATCGCCCTGGAGCCACTCTTCACTGTGGTTCTCTTTTAGTTGGCCAATAATCCGGACCGGACCGTTCCCCAGGCCCCGCTCAAGCAGGAGGCATATCTTTGAAAAGTAAATAAATGATTTATACTATATTTCCTCACATTGAACAAAGACATGGTATATGTGTATGTGTGCATGTCGACATGTCATGTACCTGCGTGTAAGGATGACCCTGAACTCAGAGCGGTGTGCCAGGTCCAGCTGCTGGAGAATTGCCTGACCCCACGACAGGTAGCTGGTTCTGCACTTGGTGCAGATCAGGGTCTCCATCACCACGTTGTAATACCGGTCGATATCAAGGACCTGGCGTACCCTCCTGTGCAGACCACCGCTGGTCAGTGGATGCCGAGTGCAAGCAGGACTAGTACAGAGCAGTCGCACCTTCCACAGCCTGTATGGCATCCACAGCAGAAGAGCGTGGGTGAAGAATCTGCTGGGGGTTGGGGCCTGGTGGTATACCACAGATGGCTGTGGAGGGTAATACCACAGCTGAAGGTTGTCAAGCAGCTCCAGCTTTCCACTTGAACCACGCTTGAACAGTGCTGCAGACACCCACTTGTGGTCCTGCTGTGGCATCGTCTTCAGCCACAGTAGTGGGAGCGCATCAGAATCCTCTGGCTAAAAGGGGTTCTGCTAAGGTAAAAAAAAAAAAGACCCTGCCTAAATAAACAGAAGCTGAATAAAAGCATAAAATTATGTAAGTGTGTTTAAAGTTAAAATGTCATTTTACCAAGTTCCTCACAACAGCAGGCTCTGCCCCAGGTTGAGGAGGTGCTGGTCGGTCCACAGATGGTGGTAACGGAGGAGCAAGGAAGAAGGTGTCTGGGGATGGGCAAACAGGTGGACGAGGGCAGGGAGATGGATGAGGATGAACATCAAGGGATGGGTAGGTGACTGTGGCTGGAGCTGAACCAGGAAACTCTCGTACCTCTGCAATGACCTGTACCTATAGAGTTATACAGTTATGAAGAAGTTATTGTGTGTGTTTATATGCTATTATCATACATTTGTATGAAAAGAAAAACTTATCATATTGTCTTTTATGTTCACCTGGGAAGATTTTCTGGTGAGGTTGAGGTTTGGTTTTGCGGCTGTCACACGCTTGCCACCAAACCTTGACCTTTCAAACTTAAAAGAAAATATAAAAATCAACAACAATCACAAGCTTTTGGTAAGTCCAGACAAAACCTCGCCATCACTATATAATAAGGTATTCAAAGACTTGAATGATTAGTAACATTGGTCATTACAGTTTAAGGTCACACTTACCATTGACAAGCGGGGGATGGTTATTTTAGTCCTTTTTGAGGGACTCAGCACATCTCCGGTGTGGGACTGCACTGGGGAGCAGTAGAAGGGGGCACTTGTGGAGCGACAGAGGGTACCTGAAAAATACAGCACACACATATACAGTCAGTCAGTCAGTCAGTCAGTCAGACAGACAGACAGTCAGTCAGTCAGACAGACAGACAGACAGTCAGACAGACAACTGGCAGACACAGATGGAACGTTAGGTTTACCACAGATGAAGTGTGTGTGCTCTGGCCAGCAGTGCTTGTTGAAGCAGCAGGAGCAGGAGGAACCTGTGGAGTCACAGGAAACACAATAATCAATATTTGCAGGGTGCATGTACATGTAACTGAAGTTATGTCTAGAGTGTGAATCCACTAAGATGTTTCAACAATCCTTTTGTCTTACTGTAGACGGATGTAAAGAATAATTAACCAGCGATTTTATAAAAACATTACCATCACCTTCTGTGCCTGGTTAGTACCCGTTAGTGCCTGTTGCATGCATATTTGAAAACAATAAATATATTATGTTAGGGTGTTTTGGTTAGTTTAAGCTTCGATTACCTGCTGTAATTTTACCTTATGATAAAAGTAATGCCATTTCTTCTGCAGAGAAACAGACCTGTTGCCTTGATGGGCAAACACAAACGATCCAGGTTGGAGTTAAAACACCGTATTCCGTACCAAATGAAAACACTCCCAGAATAATCCCACTCCACAGCCGATACAAGTCTAAAGTCTTATTGCTACAGATGACTGTACCCCACTGTTTCCTGTGTTGAAGAAAAATCATTCAAGTCCAAGTCAGGTTTGCTGTTGTGGTGTGTTTAATAAAGCATGCCGGCATCCTGGTGAACTTACATACACAGAGCAGGTCTGAGTCAGTAAGTGGACCCAGAGCAAATGCTGCCACAGGAGACAGTATGAATATACATTTGAGTGCAAAGTAATTTTGAAAAAAAAATTTTATTCAGTCCAACTAGTGCTGTTTAAGGATTTCTATATTTTTTAGGCATTGTTAAATGCTTTCTGCAATAATTCATAAAACTACAAGGGGCCTTAAGCAATTAGTTTAACAAGATAGTAGATTAAAACCAAAATCTGGCATTATATTATGTACTTCTCTTTTGTTTCTAGATTGGTTGAAGTAAGAACACTAGCATTTGGCTTTCTCTCTGTTTTCTAGGATGATTTAGTACTACGTAACTACACTGCACGGCGATGTGGAGTCACCTTATCGAATGGAGGGTGCCTGAAAACATAGGAGAAACATATAGAGTTGCTAATGTGCTTCCAATGTAAGCAGTCAACTTCACATTGGAAACACATGCATCTATATTTGCAGCTTGTGGATTTAAATGTAGTTACCTTGTGAGTGTGAAATCCACACAAGCACCTCTGTGGCTCTCTCACCAGGGTCCTCTGACCCCTCAGTTGTAGAGGGCACGTTTCTATCTGTAACCATAAAGAATATCTCACTTTCAAAACATGTAAGAGTTAGATCTAGATGTTAAGTTGACTTTTTATTTGTATTCATCTGCTCTCTGTCCAAGAAAAAGACGTGTAGCCTACATTTCTATCAAAAATGGTCTAAACAAGAAAAGACAAAAGTAAGTAAAGTGTATTGTGTCAGAGTTTTTGGTTCATCATTTTACCTTATGATAAAGTGCATGCCATCTCTTTTGCCTAGGGGCAGGCCTGTTGCCTGCACTCGTCGGCCAGGAACCTGTAGAGGCAAACGACCTCAGCCGTGACAGCCACTCGCTTTCGTCCATAGCTTTGTGCGTCTTCTTCGATGCCATTTTTCTGAAATATTACAGCAACAATGCACAACTTCAAGCGATTAAAAATGTGTGATACGAAGCAACGGCAAAACAATAGGCTACTGCATTTCTATCGTAGCCTACAACTGCAAAATAAACAACAGTGTAATGCTACAGCAACCAACCAAACTTCTTTATATAGCAAATCTCCTAGCTTACATTAAAATACAATGCAAGGCATAAAAGCACCGAATCAAAGTTTTGGCGGTTAAGTTATAAATGATAAATGTATCAGCATGCGTTACATATAATATAGTTAGCTAGTAAAAGCTCGGAAGCTAACTTAGCTGTAGAGAACCGCTTTCCCCAGCTTACTGCCACAGATAACGTAAGGTAACTGTAGTCCCTCCCTTCAAATTTAGCGATTATTCGAGGCGGTGACATAGAAATATGGACTACGCAGCGCGATTGGTTGTCAAAATATGGACTTTGCGATGTGATTGGCCGTATCTGTGCAGACTAGCGGCTGCCGGGTACCGCCACAGCCACCCCAATCAAACTCATTGTAGAGAAACTAAAAAGGTGTAATCAATGAAAAACAATTTGAATAGAATAATAATCATGTACATTTACGGAATACATCACTGTCAGTAATACAGAATCAGAATCAGAACTACTTTAATGATCCCAGGGGGAAATTATTTTTGTTACAAAACTCCAGATATACAAACAACATATTATACAAACAAAATATATTCAGAACAAAATATATATATAATACAATGGAAATCTATGTTGTGTTTAAAATGCATTTACCAAAATAAATGAACAGGACCCAGGATCAAACCCTGTGGTACACCACAATCACAGAAACTTCTTTAGGCTCCCTGTAAAATGTAGAATAGAATTTAAAATCCTCCTCCTCACCTATAAAGCTCTTCATGGTCAGGCCCTTTCATATCTTAAAGAGCTCATAGTACCCTATTACCCCACTAGAATCCTACGTTCTCTGAATGCTGGGCTACTTGTGGTTCCTATAGTCTCTAAAAGTAGAACAGGAGCCAGAGCCTTCAGTTACCAAGCTCCTCTCCTGTGGAACCAGCTTCCAGTTGTGGTTCTGGAGGCAGACACCCTCACCACATTCAAGAGTAGGCTTAAGACATTCCTCTTTGATAAAGCTTATAGTTAGGGCTGGATCAGGTGAGTCCTGAACCATCCCTTAGTTATGCTGCTATAGGCCTAGACTATCGGGGGATTTCCCATGGTGCACTGAGCTCCTCTCTTCCTCTCTCTTTCTGCACTCATTCATGTCCCATTAATGCATGTTACTAACTTCACTTCTTCCCCGGAGTTCTTGTGCTTTCTCGTCTCGCAGGTTCTTATCGATCCTGGTGGAGCCTCCTGCCATGGTCCTGCTAGATTGCCATTGCCAATACTGTTGTTGCTGTACACCTCTCTCTCTCTCTCTCTCTCTCTCTCTCTCTCTCTCTCTCTCTCTCTCTCTGTCTCTTTCTCTCTCTCACCCCAACTGGTCGAGACGGACGACCACCCACCTAAAGTCGAAGGATCTGTCCTAGGTTTCTGCCTTTTAACAGGCAGTTTTTCCTTGCCCTTGTCGCCAAGGTCTTGCTCATGGTGGTACTGTTGGGTCTCTGTAATTAATGTTATAAAGAGTTCGGTCTAGACCTGCTCTATTTGAAAAGTGTCCTGAGATAACTTCTGTTATGAATTGGCGCTATACAAATAAAATTGAATTGAATTGAATTTAGTAAATATAAAGACAGTAGCAATCAAAACCTGAGTCTGGGTTATCAATCAGTTTATGGAGATACTTGATTAAAACTGTATGATTTGTCAGTAGTGGAGTTAAATATAACAGTAAATATAATTACACACACTCACTAACTTAATACAAAACTAAACTGAAATTGAAAGGATCACACTGACAGGTCTCATTCACAGCCCTGTCTTATATGATTGCAAATCAACAAACAGTCCATCATTTACTGCAGTTCAACCAAAATTGAATTAAAATGTTAAAGACCAGAAACTGTAAAGGTGGACTTCTGCCCAGAAAACTGTACCCAGCCCAGCTGGTAACAGATCAGCTCAGTATGCTCAGTATATGACTGAATATTTGAGCTATAAAATACTGGACCCAGTCTGACCTGGTAAATGTTGGGAAACAAATAGAAATGTTATAGGAATAAAACAATGTATGATAAATGCACTTAAGATACATAATTTAGGTCACAAATCTATTTATTTAGCTTAAAGTTTTAATGTTGGACACGTTGTTGTTCAGATGTCACATATTACTCATTTTAATTTTCAGTGTTGATTTATATGTTTCCATGGTGTCTTGTGTTTGAAGCATCATCCAGTTGGTTTGTCATTGATGTGGATTTGCTGCTCATGTGAATCCTCCCACAGTGTTTCATTAGCAGCTGTAACCACAGTGACTCTGATAAAACAGGAATTAGCAGAATCCATCTGATATGAAGCTGTGGTTTGAATACCACTTCCCTCCTCTTTGAAGAGTAGTCAGATATCTGTGTTCAGGTTTTTGTACAGCCTCTTCTACACTTTGTATCACTGTGTTTCTAGAGCACAGTAGTAGAGAGCTGTGTCTGCCAGGGTTAGTTTTCTGATGGTCAGTTCAGTTGATGAACTTGTTGTTTCAGATTCATATCGTTTATTGGGAATATATTCTTTGTGTTTTTGCTCCTTTCCAGAGTATAAACTGAGGAGCCTGAAGGTCAGAATGTCTGTACCAATGAAGGTTAGGATCATCATGACTTGACTCAAATCGACATTTGAGTGTGACAGATTCTCCTTCTCTTCCACTGACTTTATCTCCTACAGGAGAGATTGTGTCTCCAGCTATTAGTCCTGGAAAAAGTGGAGAAAATGAAGCCATTAGACTAACATTGTTCATGAGGCTGAGAGGAGAAGACAGTGGAAAATATCAAGTGTACAGTGTTACTCTGTGGACAGAAACAGCTCAACTGTTGAGAGATTTCTGCTCTGAACTCCAGTTTCCATCAATCTTTAGAAAAGAATAAAAACATGTTGTGCTTTCTATCTTACCAAAGAAAAGAGCAGCAAGAATAATCCACAGCCAATGTTCCATCTCTACAACAAGGTTTAAATCAACAGGAGAAACTAGCTGATGTTCAACATTCAGTGTGACAATTGTTCTCTTCACAGCAGCAGTTATTATTGACAGAATGGTTGAACACAGTGCAGAAGTAGTGCACCGCCTACTTGATAATGTCGCCCTCTAGTGGAGCTAAAAAGTTGAGTCCAACAGTGTGGAAAAAGGCTTCCAGCAGCTTGTCAGTGTGTCAGCTTGTGTTTTTGTACAGAGACTGTGGGTTTGCTGTCACTGTGGGCCTCACAGCACAGTAGTACAGAGCAGAGTCTGTCACTGCAGCAGAGGAGATCTGCAGATCCATTTGGGTTTTATCCTCACTCACTGTAACTGACAGTCTAGAGACTGGGTTAGACATTAACATTCCTGTTCCTGAGTGAGAGATGAGGAACTCTGGTGGTTTTCCTGGATATTGTCGATACCAGAAGAAATAATCATCGTAACTGGCAGCTTTGTAGTATGTGTAGGACAGAGTAACAGTGCTGTCTTCTAAACTGGACTCTTGTTTCTTCAGTGGAGTGAGTTCTTCACAGCTGACACCTAAAGGAAGACATAACTCTGTTATACAAAGTTGTACAATTCTTTCCATCACTGTATTCAGAAAATATTGGAGTGAAACTTTAAAAAAGTTAAACCTTTGAGAATGACCAGAAATATCAGAGAAAACACACAATGATGCAGTGACAGCATGTTGAATAAAGGTAATGTTTCTGGTTTGTGTATTGAACTCTGCTGAATATGGAAGTTCCTCTCTCTTCTATAGTTCAGTAACAGCTTAGCTCCTCCCTCAATCTCTCCCTCTCCTCTTAGATCTGTATTTTCTTCCCCCTGGTTAACAGACCGGTAGCAGCATTTTCTACCAGCTGGAGGTGGGAAGGCTTTTGTTGTTTATTCTTTTATCACTGGAGTTACATGTGATGATTTAAAGGGTGGATCACACTTTTAAGGTTTGCAAACACAAGAAGGACACAATTTGTTCTCCTTAATGGAGAAAATATTGTTTCATCCCAGTACAACTGAAGTCAGCTGATAATAAAAGGGAACCTCAGCACCACATATTGTATCGGGTTGCTTAACATCAACAAACAGTTTAGAATTATTAGATTTTACCCAGTTTTCAGAGGTTAAGGGGCAAATAAACAGATCTCAGATCTAGAGTCACTCAATTAGTGAATCTGGAACACTTGACATGTAATAAACCAGTTGCCAGAATTACAGAGTTTTAATGGAAAGTACTGTCACATATTTTCATAAAAATGATGGAAACTGATGTTGTGTTGAGAAATATTTAGATCTAAAGAGGAGAGTAACTGTGGTACTTTCTTAAAATAATTATTACGTACATACCTACCTTACATTTGGACAAATATTTATTTGAGTTTTACATTTTAAATCAAAAAGTAAAAATCTGTATGAACCCTGTGGTCAACAGTCTGGGGTCAGATCCCATTCATGGGACAGCTACATTAATTATTTTTCCCTTTCCTATGAAAAAGGAACTTTTTTTCATTTCATGCACAACCCTGTTGTGATTGTAGTGAATGGTGGGCTGTCACTAAACCTACACAAAACCACAACAGCCACCTCAACAATCTGTAGAAAAAGATACAGCAGGTATGTAAGAAATAAACAATCAGGGATTTGAATTTTTTGGATGCATCTGGAAGACTAGATATTCTGACCTGGCAATGTAACTCAGGTGAATTCTGCAGATTCTTAAAAAACATTGTATGGTCGCCATTGACTGAGAGTCTACAAATTTTGGATTTTTTAAAATTTTTATCTAGGGGCAACATTTAAACTACATGAAAAATGACAGGCCCTAGGATTGATCCCCTGTGGTACACCACACGATTTAAGAGCACATATTTGTGATGCGCACACAAATATTTCTTGTTTTAAATATGTGCAATAAAAATTTACAAATGCACAAATTGTCAGGTATTTGCAATTTTCATCAAATACATATTTGGAAGTTGTTACATTGATATATGAATTGTCAAACCCGCATTTGTCTCAGTGCTTTTAATTTGTAAACCTCCCTGCATTTGTGTGTGGATTTTTGAGACTTTCCTGACGTGACTCCGATACACAAATGCATTTTTTTTCTACAAGGGGGTCGTCTGCAGCCAATCAGATGTCTCACCCCTTTACAGCCAATTACATAATTGAAGAAATGGGGCATAATGTACATGTCCAGCTGAAAGAGAAAGCTAAAGATTTTGAGTGTTTTGCAATGACGTGCAGGACACAGCACAACTGCAGATTTTTATTCAGGGAGTTAATTCAACTTTTGAAGTGTCCGAGGAGCTGGCAGTCTCTACAAAGTTGGATTTAGACTGGGCTAAGCTGGCGAGCATCACAACGGACGGTGCTCCGAATATGGTTGGTGCGTCGCGGGGGCTAGTGGGGCGCATAAAAAGAGAAATGGAGGAACGAGGTCTCACCCCCCCACTACAAGTCCACTGCCTGATTCACCAGCAAGCACTGTGCTGCAAAGTTCTGAAGTGGGAATCTGTCATGAAGGTGGTTGTGTCTTGCTTAAACTTCATCAGAGCAAACGGACTAAAACACAGGCAGTTCCAAGCTTTTCTATCCGAGCTGGAGTCTGCCCATGGAGACGTGCTTTACCACGCTGAAGTCAGATGGTTAAGCCGGGGTAGAGTTTTGAAGCACTTCTACAAGCTGCTACCTGAAATCAACCCCTTTCTCCTGACAAAGGGAAAAACTGTCCCAGAGCTGATTGACACAGAATGGAAATGGGACCTTGCCTTTTTAACAGAAATTTTAAACAGCCTCAATTTACAGCTCCAAGGCAAGGGGAAATTAATCTGTGACATGTATTCCCACGTCAAAGCATTTGAGGTTAAACTGGCGCTGCTTATTGGACAAGTGCAAAAACAAGACTTCACCCATCTCCCTGCTACTCGAAGCCTCTCAGCTGAGGAGCCAGCGGTCCCGTTTCCAACCAAGAAGTGCAAGGACGCACCGACATTAATGACACCTTGCCTTCTCTTCAATTTGAACTGGCTGAGTTGCAGACCTGCGTTGTGCTGAAAGACGCATTCAAGCCCAACTGTCTCATAGAGTACTATGCTTCCCTCCCAAACGAGACCTACCCCAACATCAGAAAGCACGCTATGAAGATGTCCAGTTTTTTGGGAGCACATATATCTGTGAGCAAACTTTTTCACGTATGAAGTTGATAAAAAATCCGACGAGATCAAGACTCTCAGATCAACACCTGCATCAGTCTCTGAGACTGGCTGTAACTGGAATGGAACCTGACATCAATCTCCTCACCAGTCAGAAGCAAGCCCACAGCTCACACTGATGTGGTAAGCCTGCTGATTTCAGTAACTATGAATATGAAAAAATGTCAGTATAGTAATGCTCTTTTTATAGGCAACATGTTTCTTGAACAGTGATGTCACATACAAAATGAGACTGCAGCATGTCATCTGCTGATGGGCTGCTTGTGTTTTTTTATCTGCCATTCCTGAAGGGCCTGCATGCTTCCAGGACCACCCTAAAGTCAGGAGGAGAGATTGTGGTTGACCGCTCCCACCCTGGAGCCAGGATCCTCATCATCACAGCACAAAAACCTAATCTAAGAGTCATGTAAATACCAAACCAGATCACCTTATATACCTGTTTATTACAATTATTCTGTATTAATGTTATTTCACTGTGGCCTTAGTAAACATACCTGTTAGACGAAATAATATGTTATGCATTGTTAACTCACCTTTATCTGAGAATACAAAATCAGCTCAACAAGATAAGACTACCTGATTCTTACCATTATTCTGTTTTAATATTATTTCACTGTGTGGCCTTAAGAAACAAACTAACCTGTAAAGACAAAATACTTACCTGTTGTTAACTCACCTTTACTTTACTCTGTACATACAAATTCAGCTCACCTAGATAAGATTACTTCACCTGATTTTTACTATAATTCTGTATTTATGTTATTTCACTACCTGTAAAGACAAAATACCTACCAAATGTTAACTCACCTGTACCTGTTACAAAATCACATCACCTCATTGTTACCTGGCATCAGCTTGTGTTTTCATTTTCTATAAAATAAAAGGAGTATCTGTGGTACTTCAAATAAGACTTTCTATTACTTTTTTGCAAACCAACAGGTGGTGCCAAGGCCCAGCGAAGGGCAGCTGCAAAAAAATTATCATTATAATCTCCACAATAATACTGGTTGTCACTTTGGCCCATATCATTTCCTGTTATAGACTGACCCCGGCCCCCCATCACAGAAAGGAAAGTTGATGTGGCCCCGCCGAAAAAAAGTTTGGGGACCCCTGATTTAGAACATCTCTCTTCTCAAAGACTGTATTGACCACTCTGGATGTGTATTGCCACCGTGTTGGTGCCACTCGAGGGAGATGCCGCTGGCAGATTTCGTCCAGTATTTGCGTGCACCGAGGCGATCTAGAAAGAAATGCAGCAAGGCCATTGAGGTGGGCGAAAAACTTCTTGCATTCTTTAAGCTTTGAGGGCCCCTGAGTCAGTACTAAATTGAGCCGATGTGCATAGCAGTGTATGAATAAAGCCAAGGGTGATCTCTCCTTAATTTTAGCCTGCACCCCATTTAATCCAGAAGACAATGACCGCTGCACCACCATAACACTGTGCCACGACTTTACCCACACATTCATTTTCCACCAAAAATCAGATGATAAGACCTGCAATGTCATCGGCTCGCTTCCCACTGGTAACATCTTCAAATCTGACCAACCGCTCCACACCTGTGCCCGTTACGTAACGCAGGGACCAGTGCGAGCTGCGCTGCGTTACTCGCGGCTGTCGTCTCATCCACCATAACAGAGACAAACGGTGCTTCATTAACTTCCCTTCTGATCTCTTCTCCCATCACTTCAGCAATAGCAGTGATCAGGTCCTTTTGTATTTTGCCCGACGTCCCACTAAACACTTTATTAGTGGACAGGTGGTAATGTAGATCCGTGTTGCTCTCAGCAATGAGAGAAAGAAGCTCCACATAGTTTCCTCTGTTTGTGGATCCAGTGCTTTCATCGTGTCCTCGAAATTAAAGTTCCTGCTTGCCCAAAAAATAACACGGTTTATCAGTCTTTGTAGGATTTCCCTATTTTTCTTCACCTTTTCGTTGTGGAGCTCCGTTTCCCTGCGCACTTGCTTGCTCAGCTGTTGATCCACTCTGGTTTCCCCAAAAGTTTTCGAAAGCACCGTTGCTTATAAGTGTCCGGGGTACCGCTCGTAGTTAGTGGACTGAAAGTGGCGGACAAATCCTTTTCCCGGTTGTGACAGGCTTGCTAGCTTCGGAGTTGCCCGACCTTTCTCAACGATGTCCAGCTTTTCTTGAAAAGTCCATCTTGAAAATGGCTTTGACAATATATCTGCAACCAAATCCATTTCTTCTCCGTTTATACTTGCTCGTTTAGTTCACTACAAAATGCAGTTTGCTAGCTCTGGCTAGTACGCTCTCTGACTATCCAATCAAAGGGTGTGAACACGCTGACGTCACCGTACGCCTGCTAGAGGGCCTCGGTGTCGCCAACTCAAAATCTACAACAATTTGATCAACACTTATTTTATGCTACAGGGCCCGCAGACCTGATTGTGAAGGCCTCCAGGCAGATTGCTTTGACCCTGGCAACAAATGATGGCTGAAATGTGATTGGTTAAATGCTTTAATGTGAAAATACACGTCTGGAAGCAGCTCAACCAGAGGAAAAGCTATGAAAGGAAGCAGACAGACCATTTGGAATTATTTAATAATAATTATAAAAAAATATATAATTATTATATAAGTATTCATGGACAAAATATAATTATTTATATATTTTTAGAATGTATTATCAGTCTGTGATCAGATATTTCTTAGGCCAGCAGAGAAGGCCTTGCAGGCCCTGACAGCCTAACACTGAGCTCAATATGATAGTTAACCTGCAATTTTGAATGTCACATCAGCATTTGCTGTTACATTCAATTATGATTAGTTATTGTTTACATAAATAATATCCCTAAACTATCCCTATATCCCAAAACCTCATTGTTATCAGAGTTTCTATGGTATGATACAGCAAGCATTTTCTGTTCTGTGTTTTATCTTTAGTTCACTACACAGAATCCACACTGTATCATCACATAGCATTGAAGTTTAACAGTGTGTGAGTCCCTCTAGTGGATGTTGTGGAGTATTCTGTTGTCTTTGCTCCAAAGGTTTTTGTACAGAGTTTTGGTGTTTCCTGTCACTGTGGGCTGCAGAGCACAGTAGTACACAGCAGAGTCAGACAGCTGAAGCTTCTGGATCTTCAGAGGAACTGATGTCTTGTTGATTGTAGCATCAATTCTGTCTTCCTCTGTTGGATCATCCCTTTTTCCAGAGTAACGTTGCAGTATAAACTTGGGGACATTATTTAGTTCTTGTTTGTACCAGAACAAATAGGAATATGTTGCAGTGGACCCAAATGTACATCCAAGTGTAACTGTCTCTCCTTCAGTAGCAATGACATCTCCTGGTGGCTGGGTCACTCTGTCTTCTCCTTTACACTCTGGGGAAGAAGAGAACATGCAGAGGAAGAGATGAATCAATAAAGATGATTGATTAAAGGAGAACAATCAGTAGGTTTAAAGAGTTACCTAGCCAGAGAGTCAGAATCAGGATGTTTCTCAGCCAGTGTTTCATGTCTGCAGTGAGAGGGGAGGAGAGAGAGGAAGAACATTGATACTCTGATGGATCTGGGCCTTCACATCATTGGTCCTTCCTCTTTATCATCTGTTGAGGAACTCTCAACATTTACATCTCATTTATATTCAGCAGTGAAATATCTCAGAAACTGCTGAATGGATTGTCATGAGCTTTTATCCAGATATTCATGGTTGTCATTATATTTGGTTCATTCATGTTCCCCTCAGGATGAATTGTAAGAACTTTGGTGATCCTCTGACCTTTAATCAGTGTTTAATTAGTCCCATACTTTGGTTTATGACCAAATACCAACAAGATTAATGACATAGCTGAAGTTGATATGAGGATGCAGCAGTTCTAGTCAGTAAGATCCAGTGGGTGTCTTTCACTCTTAAAGTATTTTAGATATAAAATTCCTTGGAATATGTTTCTGTACACAACGAGGACTATGGATTTGGTCCATATCAGTGTAATATCCAGACTATATGCCATTAGCAACATTGTATTTAAGCCAGTTTTCAGATTTTTAGGGGGAAAAATGAGCATCACCATGTGACCTGTAGACAAGATGGCTATGTACTACTTTGAAACTAACACATTCATACACATTCACACACTGATGCACAGCATCAGGAGCAATTTGGGGTTCAGTATTTTGCTCAAGGATACTCCAACATGTTGTGCAAGGAGCCGTGGATCGAACCAACAACCTTCCTATTAGTGGACGACTCTGCCTCTGAGACACAGCCGCCCTATAAGAACTTTCTACTCAAGTTGGAAAAAAAGGAAAAAGCGTTCCAGCACAGGTATCACAGAGTCTTTGGAGGAAACCTTGGCACTCCAAGAGGATTGAAATAGAAGAGACAACATCTGCATCATTAACCGACCAGAATCAAAAATGTAAAGGCACACAGAATTGGGCCTGAATGCACCACCGGAGATTAACATATTAAATGGTATAATTTTTAATTATTCCTCTTTTATTACCAGGCTCCTTAAAACTGAACTGGACTGCATAGAGGGCATAGACTAAATCATTTACCTAGATTTTTTCCCATCTGATTAACGCTGCCTAGGAAGGTATAGGTGCCTATAATGGGACTTTATTTCTCTTTTTAAGATTTAAGCAAGAGAGCCTTATATTATTTAAACCCTTCTTCAAAAAGAAGAACACATGTGTCCAAACAATCATAAAATCATAAATCTCTTAAATGGGAGAGGAGCAGTGGCAAAGGTTTAAGCCCCCTTTCTCATAGTCAGGTGTCTATATTAGCAAGGGGGGGTTTACTTTACTGTGTTTTTTTTTTCCTTTTGGGGCTTGGCAACCGGCGGTTGGGGAATAAGATCTCTATATTTCTTAAATGAAAATGTTTTCATCTTGCCAACATAACAAACAGTTCCTGCAATAACTACAGTACAGACGTCTGACCTGCATCTACAGCACTGGCCCATGGTTGAATCAAGTGTGGATGAAAATTCCTTAAACGTGTCCTCAGTTTTCCCTGTGTCAATCTTGAAGCGGCTCAGTATGAATTTGGGGCTGTTTCCATCCTGTTTGTACCAGAAGAGATAATCATTTGATGAACTGCTGTTATATTGACAGTCAAGTGTTACTTCCTCTCCTTCAGTCGCAGTCACATCTCCTTTTGGTTGCAGCACGTTGTCTCTTTGTGCTCTGCATTCTGTAAAACAGCAACAAACAGGATCAGTGTGCTGTTAAAGAATCATGTCAATGTTGGATTGATATCACAGAAACAGAGTTGTGTTCATACCAAGGCACAGAGCAGCCAGCAACACTGAGATGAACAGAGGCTGCGTCATATCTGCAGTGTTGAGTAACTGTGAGCTACAGCAAGTAGAAAGAAGGCTGTGATCTCTCTGTTTAGTCTTCATCAACACTAAGTTGGTGGATTAGAAGGAGGAGCCTGATCACACTGACAGGCCTCATTCACAGCCCTGTCTTATATGATTACAAATCAACAAACAGTCCATCATTTACTGCAGTTCAATCAGATGGAAAACAAAACTGAATAAAAATGTTAAAGACCAGAAACTGTAAAGGTGGACTTCTGCCCAGAAAAATGCAGACTGTACCCAGTCCAGCTGGTAACAGATCAGTATGCTCAGTATATGACTGAATATTTGAGCTATAAAATACCGGACCCAGTCTGACCTGGTAAATGTTGGGAAACAAATAGAAATGTTATAGGAATAAAACAATGTATGATAAATGCACTTTAGATACATAATGAAGTCACAAATCTATTTATTTAGCTAAAAGTTTTAATGTTAGACACGTTGTTGTTCAGATGTCACATATTACTCATTTTAATTTTCAGTGTTGATTTATTTGTTTCCATGGTGTCTTGTGTTTGAAGCATCATCCAGTTGGTTTGTCATTGATGTGGATTTGCTGCTCATGTGAATCCTCCCACAGTGTTTCATTAGCAGCTGTAACCACAGTGACTCTGATAAAACAGGAATTAGCAGAATCCATCTGATATGAAGCTGTGGTTTGAATACCACTTCCCTCCTCTTTGAAGAGTAGTCAGATATCTGTGTTCAGGTTTTTGTACAGCCTCTTCTACACTTTGTATCACTGTGTTTCTAGAGCACAGTAGTAGAGAGCTGTGTCTGCCAGGGTTAGTTTTCTGATGGTCAGTTCAGTTGATGAACCTGTTGTTTCAGATTCATATCGTTTATCTGGAATATATTCAGCTGAAGATCCTTTTGCTCCTTTCCAGAGTATAAACTGAGGAGCCTGAAGGTCAGAATGTCTGTACCAGTGAAGGTCTATATAGCTGCCAGTTGTCTCATATTGACATTTGAGTGTGACAGATTCTCCTTCTCTTCCACTGACTTTATCTCCTACAGGAGAGATTGTGTCTCCAGCTATTAGTCCTGGAAAAAGTGGAGAAAATGAAGCCATTAGACTAACATTGTTCATGAGGCTGAGAGGAGAAGACAGTGGAAAATATCAAGTGTACAGTGTTACTCTGTGGACAGAAACAGCTCAACTGTTGAGAGATTTCTGCTCTGAACTCCAGTTTCCATCAATCTTTAGAAAAGAATAAAAACATGTTGTGCTTTCTATCTTACCAAAGAAAAGAGCAGCAAGAATAATCCACAGCCAATGTTCCATCTCTACAACAAGGTTTAAATCAACAGGAGAAACTAGCTGATGTTCAACATTCAGTGTGACAATTGTTCTCTTCACAGCAGCAGTTATTATTGACAGAATGGTTGAACACAGTGCAGAAGTAGTGCACCGCCTACTTGATAATGTCGCCCTCTAGTGGAGCTAAAAAGTTGAGTCCAACAGTGTGGAAAAAAGGCTTCCAGCAGCTTGTCAGTGTGTCAGCTTGTGTTTTTGTACAGAGACTGTGGGTTTGCTGTCACTGTGGGCCTCACAGCACAGTAGTACAGAGCAGAGTCTGTCACTGCAGCAGAGGAGATCTGCAGATCCATTTGGGTTTTATCCTCACTCACTGTAACTGACAGTCTAGAGACTGGGTTAGACATTAACTTTCCTGTTCCTGAGTGAGAGATGAGGAACTGTGGTGGTTTTCCTGGATATTGTCGATACCAGAAGAAATAATCAGTTACATCAGCTTGTTTAGAGTATGTGTAGGACAGAGTAACAGTGCTGTCTTCTAAACTGAGCTCTTGTTTCTTGACTGCAGTGAGTTCTTCACAGCTGACACCTAAAGGAAGAGATAACTCTGTAACTTTATGATCTAAAGGTTTTTATCAATGAAGCTCTTTTAATGTTAATGATCTCACCTACCTCTTATTGTGAGCAGAAACAAAGTCACAAACAGACTGAAGTTCACTGACAGCATCTTAAAGATAAAGACAATCTGTCTGTTTTTTGGATGAAACACCACTGTGAAAGTTTCTGTCTTTTCTGTACTTGAGTCTCAGTTTTGCTCCTCCCTTAATCCCTCCCTCCTTCCTCTCACAACTCTGACAAATAGTGTGTTTGTCACTGCTGTGCTGCTGTTATTCACTAAATGACATAATTTCCATCAGGTAACAAGTAGCTGATAAGGTCACACTGATTGACACAAAAACTGTGTCTCTGTAAGATGATCAGTGCGAAATTAAATTTCCCTTATTTTGTAATTTATCTTTACTGCTCCACTACTTCACACAGGAGTTGATAGTTGCTGATAATAATATATATATTTTTTTTTATTTACAAGTGTTTCTCTGAGTACTCAAAGAAACTTTATATAAAAACATAAAAGCAGCAAAACAACATCAAATAGTAAAACACTAAAAACACATCAGACTAAGCTAAACATTAAAAGCAATTTTAAAAAGGTGAGTTTTTGTCAGAGATTTGAATTTTGGGAGGTCGGTACAGTCACGGATGTGTTTGGGGAGCGAGTTCCAGAGGGAGGGGGCAGCTTCAGAGAAGGCTCTGTCACCCCAGGTTCGGTGCTTGGTCCTGGGTGGTGGAGTCAGGAGGTTTGCATTGGATGAGCGGAGGCTACAGGATGGATTGTGGCGATGGAGCAGGTCAGTGAGGTAGGAAGGGGCCTGGTTATGGAGGGCTTTGTGTGTAAGGAGGAGGATTTTGAACTGAATACATTGTTGGACCGGGAGCCAGTGGAGGTTCTGAAGTACAGGTGTGATGTGGTCACGGGTGCGGGTGTGGATGTGGGTGAGCAGACGAGCAGCAGAGTTCTGGATGTACTGGAGTTTATTTAAGGTTTTGGATGGTGTGCCGTAGAGGATGCTGTTGCAATAATAGATTCTGGAGGTGATGAAGGCGTGGATGAGGGTTTCTAAATGTAGAACATTAGAGGACCAAGGGTTGAACCCTGGGGTACACCCCAAGAAACCACAGCCTGAGAGAACAACAGAGAAACTTTTTTTATAAACAACAAACAAAATCAACACCTGAGTTCTTGGTACCAACCAGTTTGATACTTGATTAAAAATGTGTGATTTGTCAATATGTTGACGATCAGATTTTTCTATATGTTCAATTTTATACTCAAACGTTCTTTACATTATTATTTTGTTTCACATTGAGGCAGTTATGGGTATGTAAGTGATTGATTGATGAACAAAGCTGACTTTGAGCTCCATTACATGTCAGTGGATTTATTGTTACCACCGTCCTTCATTCATGTGCTTTTTATTTTCTAACCAACTCTGTATCATACTATTGAAGTTCAACAGTGTGTGACTCCCTCTAGTGGATGTTGTGGAGTATTCTGTTGTCTTTGCTCCAAAGGTTTTTGTACAGAGTTTGGGTGTTTCCTGTCACTGTGGGCTGCAGAGCACAGTAGTACACAGCAGAGTCTGACACTTTAGCTGAGATGATCTCCAGATGTACACGTTTCTCGGTTTTGTTAATGTGAGCTTTGAAATCAGAATCCATTGGATGAATCAATCCTCCCTCTGTGATGTAGAGCAGGAACTCTGGTCTGGATCTCTGGTATTGTCGGTACCATTGGATATTGCTGATAACACCATCATATTTACAGGCCAGGTTGATGTTTCCTCCCTCTGCAACATGTTCTTCAGTACTGTCTGGCTTTATGATGTTCATGGAACCCAGGGCTGCAAAATGAGTATTATTCATGTCAGTTAGTCTGCAAGACATTCTGACAGACTCAACAGAATTTTTTTTTTTTTCATCTTTGATCAATTTTAGATACATTTAACAAAGCAAATGTGTTGTTCTACCATGGAAATTGTTACCTTACATAGATAAAGCTCTAGTACCAAATATCTGGTTAATACTCACCTATAAAGTGAGAGAAAAGTAAAAAGAGGTAAAGCAACATGTCTTTGGAGTTGTTAAAGTCAAACTGACAGCAGATGAGCAATGTTCTTCCACTGCAGTAGAATGAAAAAACTAAAGAGCCTCTCTGCTGCACAGCCCTTCTCCTCAACATCAAGCTGATTGTGCTTTTAGTTCCTCAAACATTTCTGCTCTGGAGACAGAAACAATCTCATTGGTTGAGTTCAATGTCAGTGGGAGGGGCCAGAGAAAATCCTTTTTACAGATTCTCTGCCTACCAAAGTTTAATGTAACCAATGACATTGTTTCTGCCTCAGAGAAATGTTTGCTGAATGTCCAGTTTCAGTTCTTCACACCATTGTGAGACCAAGGCAGGTCACAGTAGAAAGAAGCTGGATCACCTGAAGATTTAGTCTTTATTCTGGGAACATGGAGGACATTTTATAGTTCCATAATAATAATTACAGCAAACATTAATATTGGATATATTGAATCAGCCCTAGCTAGAAGCCATCATGTCTTTATCCTTTACCTTGTCTTTGTTTGTTCAGATGCACTCTAAAAAAAATCCTAATTTTACACTAAATTTTTACAGTAGTTTTTCCATTTTTTTTAAGTGTAAAACAACCCCAGTAAAATTACGGACATTATCTGTAAATTAACAACCCGCCTGTTATTTTATGTGTTATGCCAATAATGACAAACTACAGTTATTTCCCATTTTTTTACAGAAAATTAATATAATAATTACGATATTTGACCGTTATTAAATGTTTTGCTCGTTATATAAAGGTTTATTTCCATACTGACAACTAAGATTTTTTTCTGCAATTTTAAGGTTAATCTCATTAGTTGTGGTTTTACATTCAAGAGAGAAAGAGGCAGAGACAGAGAGACAGACAGAAAGAGATGGAGAGACAGAGAGAGACATCAAAGCTCTGTGCACAGTTTTACAATGAATTAAGATTTTACCCACTGTAATTTGTAAATAAAAAAAATTAAAAATCCAACATGAAGAAAGCAGTGCAGCAGAAACTTTTGATATATGTGATTTAGTGTGGACTTAACTGATGCTGCTATTATTATTATTATTATTATGAATAATACAAAGGTATTTCCCAATATTGGGGTCACTAAAATATTTAATTTATGATTTTGATTCTGAAGTCATCTTTCTGTGAGTTATCCCGCTGAAACAATTGCTATTGGCTGTCTCACCATGTTGCTTTGAGTCTGATTGGTCAATGTGGCTGTCATCCAGGAAACTGGCCAATGAGCACTGAGCGCGCCTTCATTTGAAAGTACGTCAGTTTGAATGCTGCAGGACTTCAGAGCTACTCTGTAGGTCCACTATAATGAATTATGTGGATCATTATCTGGATTATTTTACATCTGCACGCCAAATTATTATTTGAGTGAATTTGAGTTGTGGGATTTCAACCGAGAACAAAACAACAAAAACGTGAATATGGACACCGTGGAAGAGTCACGATCTGTTTGCTCTCCTAACATGAACTTCACCTTATAACTGTTATACTTATAAAACATTGCCCTGTTATTTTTCTAAGTTAATAACCTGAGGTAATGTTTGTGTTCAAATCCATAATTTAGACTGTAAGTTGTCAGACTGTTAGGTTAGCTAACTGCTAACTAACTGATGTAACAGGTAACTTAATATTAGCTAACGTTAGCTGGTTAAGCTCCTCATGATTCATGTTAGTAAAACACAACGTTAATATCAGAGAATGTCTAATAAGGAGAGAAGTTCCACTCTCGGTCTACTTCCGGCTCCTGAACTGTTGCAGTTCCCCTCTGGCTCCATGTGAGGGCGCTCACAGGATGAGTGCAGAATGAATGGAGCTCTATGGAGCTATACCCTCAAAATCCACTTTTCTCAGGATATCATTGTTTGTCTAGTAATTTGAATGTTGCATTCGAAAGGGGACGCAAAGAAATGACACATTGCTGGGTGTTAGATTTGTTAGAGTCACTTATTTGCTTTAAAAAGTCTTTTAAAATGTCAGTGACGTCATACACATCGTACGGCCAGAGATACTGCTTTACAGCAAGCCTCGAGTCTCTTTGTGCTTCCTTTTCTCTCGAGGCATCAACGACACAGACATAACGATAGGCAGATAAAAGTACCAGCAATGCTAGCGCGTTATGGGCAACAACAACTCGTCCTGTAAGAAATGGAAAGGACATCAGAACTCGTTCATTCAACTTTCGACCTATAACCCATGTTGAACTTTAAAAACTACAATCAAATCTGAGATTTCTCAACCACAATCAGGTGAAAGAGACAAATTTAGCCGTCTAGCTCCATCTGCTCCCATTCATTCTGCACTGATGGGCGATCGCCCCCAGTGGACCTCTGGTGGAACTGCAACCAGTATTCAGTACAATGGGACTTAATAGAGAGTGGCCAGGCTCTCTGTAGACGGGCTCTGATAATATTGAGTGTGGTTTCAGTCGGGATGGGTTGTTCTGTTTACAGGCAGCAAATCTTTTACTAACGTTACAGACACTTCAATTCAATTCAATTCAATTTTATTTGTATAGCGCCAATTCATAACAGAAGTTATCTCAGGACACTTTTCAAATAGAGCAGGTCTAGACCGAACTCTTTATAACATTATTTACAGAGACCCAACAGTACCACCATGAGCAAGACCTTGGCGACAAGGGCAAGGAAAAACTGCCTGTTAAAAGGTAGAAACCTAGGACAGACCCTTCGGCTCTAGGTGGGTGGTCGTCTGTCTCGACCAGTTGGGGTGAGAGAGAGAGAGAGAGAGAGAGAGAGAGAGGGAGAGAGAGAGAGAGAGAGAGAGAGAGAGAGAGAGAGAGAGAGAGAGAGAGAGAGAGTTTAGTTTTGGTTTTAGTCAAGTTTAATTTTTTCCTCATATTTTGGACCCCGTGTCCTACTTAAACAACAAATAGTGTATATACTTTAATTTATAGTTTTTATATTTTCTAATATTAATAATATTTGCCCTATTGCTGCTGTGTCAAAACTAAATTCTCCTTAGGAGGATAAATAAAGGAATTATTTTATCTAATCTTATCTTATTAGGCCTATTTTCATTATTTTTATTATAACTGTTGAGTTTATTTTTTTTGTTGTTGAGCCAAAACAATTATTAATCAGAATTTCAAATAGTGTTTTTTTATAAGACTAAAACAATCAATTATTGGCAAAGATGACGTGTTTATTTTTAAATTGTTTCAATTTCGCAATGAAGTGTTTTTTTTTTATTTCTTTAATCTTTTGCTGTGATGTCATCGGAATGTTGTGATGTCATTGATTGATGTCAAGATCAAAGCAAATAAAATGTTGCTTTGATACAAAGGTGAACATTCTGTCTGAAACTATGGATATAGGATCCCAATCAACCTGGTTCAGTTCACATTCTTCAGGACACTTCCACAAGGACACAAACACAACAAGCACAGATTCTTAAGGACTTTGGATCCAAGGATACTAACAGACATGGATCAATCTACATATGAGAGTCTTCGCGTACTTATCCAACAGAGCCTGAACAAGCTGACAACCATACAGTTGTCGCAGCTGCAAGGCGGGTCTCTAGACAGCACCGCAGAGGATGTAATCACCCGAATTGTGTGTGGATATTGTAAATATGCTATTCATACATGTTACTGAGGTGTTTAATTGGAGGCATCTGAAGGGGAGGCTCACTCCCACATCCTCTAAAAGCTCTTCTGGGTCTGCCAGATCACACAAGGACAGCATATCTGAAGATGATGTCCGCAGCTGTCTGGGAGACAAAATATCTCTGGCTTTCTCTGAGGCAACCAGGATCACAGACATCAGTTGCCGAAGCGTGGAGAAGGTTACCGGCGCTGTGGTTAGAGAGATCACCGAGAGACTAAATGAGCTCTCCAATGCCTCTGGAAGTATTGGAGGCATCAATAAAGGGAAAAGTCCTCTCGTCTCACGTTCATTCACGCACAGACTGAAGACCATGGTCCGACATGTTGTGAGGATGTTAAAAAACTGCACAGGTGAGGAGGGCACCACGCCCCTTGGAAGCGGGGAGTTTACCCCCGTACTTTCTTTTGTGGATGAGACGGACATTCTGCCTCAGACGAGCTTCGTCATCGAAACGACAGAAGCCGTGAAAACTATACTGCAACAACAGGCAAAATGCATTACCCCGATTAGTTATAACGCTAAGATTTCCGATGAAGAATGCGAAGTGTTTGAGTCCGGTTCCTCCCAGGACACAAACGAGATGGCTTCTTCTATAGTCAAACAAATAATTGAAGACACTTCACTGCCGGAATCAGTGCCGGAATCAGTGGCTGAATATGAAAAGTTACCCTACTGGAAAACGGTGGGAGATAAACTTAAGTATTTCTTTGCGGTAAGATTTGCCAAGGGCTCACTACTTGTCCTTGTGAGACAACTGAGGCGTAAATATAATTGCGTCTCAGAGGAAAAGACGTCTCTAAGCCAGTTAATGGAAGAGGCCGATCTGGTGGTGAAAACCATCATTTCATTAAACGTAGAGGACATAAATAATGACACGGACGACGAACCCACTTATGAGAGAATCGCAGAGGTAATATCCAGCGGACAACACAACATGGCTGCAATTGAACTTGGTGATATTGTCTCACAGCACCTCCAGCAGGACCCCTCCGTTGACTTCCGTTTTGAAATACAGGGAGAGGTCAACACCTTTATGAGGCAGATACGCAACTGGCTCAACCGGCAGCTAAAGCTCCACAAAAGAGGGGGGGGACCACGCAAGTGTGGCTGTGAAGCAAATCAGGGGAGTGGTCAGCCAGCGATCGCTCACACAGACCTCAGTTGTACAAAGTGGCTGCGTGACACCTGTGTCAGGTTCAGCTTCTATTGCTCTAGAGGTCGCTGTAAGTGCTGAGGCTGGTGACACTTTGGTGGTTGAACCCAAACCACATTCCACCCCCATACAGTCCGTCAAGTCGCCAATTGTAAATGAAGCTAGGGACACTTTGGTAGTTGAACCCAAACCACCTTCCACCCCCCATACAGTCCGTCAAATCGCCAGTTGTAAAGGAAGTTAGAGACACTTTGGTGGTTGAACTCGAACCACCTTCCACCCCCATACAGTCCGTCAAATCGCCAATTGTAAATGAAGTTAAAGACACTTTGGTGCTTGAACCCGAACCACCTTCCAACCCCATACAGTCCGTCAAATCGCCAATTGTAAATGAAGTTAGAGACACTTTGGTGGTTGAACTCGAACCACCTTCCACCCCCATACAGTCTGTGAAGTCGCCAATTGTAAATGAAGCTAGTGACACTTTGGTGGTTGAACCCGAACCACCTTCCACCCCCATACAGTCCGTCAAATCGCCAATTGTAAATGAAGTTAGAGACACTTTGGTGGTTGAACTTGAACCACCTTCCACCCCCATACAGTCTGTGAAGTCGCCAATTGTAAATGAAGCTAGTGACACTTTGGTGGTTGAACCCGAACCACCTTCCACCCCCATACAGTCCGTCCAGTCAGAGATTAGAGACAGAGCTAGGGACACTTTGGTGGTTGAAGCCAAACCACTTGCCACCCCCGTTCAGTCTGTAAAGTCACCAATCCGAGACAAGTCTGGTGACACTTCGGTGGTTGTAGTAGAACCACCTTCCATCCCCATTCAGTCCATCGTGTCACCCATCAGAGATGAGGCTGGTGAAGCTGTAGGTGAGACCGCAGCACCAGCAGCCTATCAGTGGGACTTAATGAGCTGCAATATTATGGCCATTGCAGTATTCCAAAAGATTATGAAAAGGCGAAAACATCTGGACGGTAGTCTGACCTGTAAGGTCATTGAAAGCATCAGTGAGTCACTGGCGGCCTTGCTTTGGGAGCAGATTGGAGGCGCTGACGTTGCTGTCAAGCCAAGCGGCCATGATATAAAAAGGGTCGCCAAGGCGGTGCACAAGGAGTTGTGCAAGAATACAGGCGGTGCAAAGATCTTGCAGAAGAGCCTGCTGACCCGGAATGTTTCTATTTACAGATACATAACTGAGACAGTGAAAATGCATCTGGTGATGCCAGAAAAGAAGACTGGCGTGAACAGACTCTTTTCACGTCTCTTAAATACCGTGGCCAAGCCGTTCACCGCCTGCTTTGGACGCAAAGATTAATCTTTGGCGGTTTCAGGGCGTTAGGTCAAACACACGCAAAAATACACGCATAGTAACTGAAATGACATAGGGTTTACTCCGAGAGGCTTCGGTTCGCCCACATTTTAAACCTTAATGAAAAAAAACCTAAGTACCAAGAAAACAGGTGACACCACATGACAAGACCGGCATGAACGGATTCTTCTAACATCTCTTAAATACTGCGGCCAAGCCATTCACCGCCTGTTTTAGAATCAAACAGTAATCTTTGGCGAGTTCGAGGTAGTGGTTAGGACAAACACAGACAAAAATACACACGTAGTAACTGAAATGACATAGGGTTTACTCCGAGAGGCTTCGGTTTGCCCACATTTTAAACCTTAATAAAAAAAAAAAATGCTCTGTGCTACTATCCTCAGATGTCATAGACCCAACTGGTCGAGGCAGACGGCCACCCACCTAGAGCCGGGGTCTGTCCGAGGTTTCTGCCTCTTAAAAGGGAGTTTCTCCTTGCCACTGTCGCCAAGTGCTTGCTCATGGTGGGAATTGTTGGGTCTCTGTAAATAATTTTAAGCAGTACAGTCTAACTTTGAATTGAACTGATGTCCTGGATGTGACACAGGATATCAGGTGTCCTAGGACCACGCAGGTGCCTCAGTGTTTAACACTGTGGCCTCACAGTTATAAGGTGAGAGTTCAGTTCTGACCTTTGACCCTCTCTGCTGTGAGGAGTACAGAGTGCTCACCGAGGGTTTTCTCCGAGAAGCTTCGGTTTCCCACGTTTAAAAACTTCTCAGATCAAATCCGACCTGTGGCTGCCTGTCATCCTTCTTTCTCTCTCTCTCTCTCTCTCTCTCTCGCTCTCTCTCTCCCCTCTTTCCTCTCTCTCTTCAGCTATCAGTATCCATTAAAAACAGATAAATAAATAAATAAATAAATAAATAAATAAAAATAATAGAAGAATAAACAATTGGTTTGATAAGAGTCCCTTCCTGAACACAATGAGAAGCCTTATATGGCAATAATCGAGTACTTTTCATGACATTTGCGTGACTGCGAGGACCTGCAAATCACTGCTTGCAGCCTTTATTTTATATAAAATCTTGTGTAATTGATTGGCTTTTCAATCTGAAATTGAAAATATTCATACCCATAAAAACAATGAAATTACCTATAAATAAAGGCAAAAACTGCTATAATACAAATAATCAGGCTTAAGTTTACGGAGTGCTGTTATTTATTTATTATTTTTCTTATTTTAATCTTAAAGGTATAGAACTGTAAAAGTCAATAAAAGTAACCATCTGTGAAATTACAGTAATTATTGTTGTTTTCAGTTACAAAAACTGTATTTTGACAGTTTACCAATGCTTATACACTGATAAAAAAAAATTCAGCATGTTTGTTGTGAAAACTTAATTATACAGTATATCTGCAATCTTTCAATTCAATGGGTTTATTGGGTTTTATTTTTGGGTAACTGTCGTCATGTTAGTAATGTGCAAAGTTAATATTATTTTTTAACCACATGCTAACATGCCAATTTTGCAGACTGCATTGCAAAAACATCCACTCTAAAAAGTAATGTGGACCTACTACCACTTAATTAAATGCATAATAAATGTTATTATTTACTGATTTGAAAAAAACTTTTAAGTTGCGAACATTATTTGCGAACAAAACGGAGAAGAGGATGAGAGGGAAGCTGAAAGCCATCATGGACAACCCTTGTCATCCTCTCTACACTGAGCTCAGGCAGCTCAGGAGCATCTTCAGCCACAGACTGACCCAGCCCCGAGCCTCAAAGCGGTTTGGAGGCTCATTTGTACCATCTGCCATCAGACTCCACAACGCCACAGCTCCCAGTTCCTCCAACCCCAGCAGATAAAGACTGGTTTAGAACTCCTACCTATCCAATCCAATCCAACTTTATTTGTTAAGCACTTTAAAACAACCAAAGTTGACCAAAGTGCTGTACAGGAGAATAAATAGGACATCATAAATAAAAGACATAACAGCTCACATGAGGCGCAAAATAACATATAATACAACAATAAAATGACAAGACATAAAACATGAGTAAAAATAATAGCCACGCAATAAAAAGCAATCAAAAAAGAAATTAAATCAAGTTAATAAAGTTGACATTTTACTAGGTGTCAAAGGCCACAGAGAAGAGATGGGTTTTAAGACTGGTTTTAAAAACAGACAGAGAAGAGGCCTGTTTAACGTGCAGAGGCAGATCATTCCATAATTTAGGAGCAGATACAGCAAAGGCACGGCCCCCTCTGAGCTTCCGCTTAGTTTAAGGGATTAGGCCATTAATTGACTGTGCACAATCTTCTCCAGGATTTTTGAAAGGAAAGGCAGTTTGGAGATAGGCCTGAAATTAGCAAGAACTGCAGGATCTAGAGTAGGTTTTTAATCAGAGGTTGCACTACTGCATGTTTAAAATTTTCAGGGACAACACCTGAGGTGAGACTGCTATTTATGACTGCAATAACAGATGGTCCTACAGTGGGGAAAACCTCTTTAAATAGTTGAGGGGGGACAGCATCATTTGGAGAACCTGAGGGCTTCAAATGACAAACAACCTCCTGTAAAAAGGAAAAAGTCACAGGCTCAAACTGGTCAAAGACAGCAGAGCAGGGGACAGAGATTGAGGGGTCATAAACTGAAGGTGAGATTTGAGCCCTAATTGAAGTGACCTTATCAATAAAAAAGTGAAGGAAGTTTTCACACACAGCAGGGGACGCCTCCATACAGGCAGTCTGTGGGGCATTCAGAAGTGAGTCAATAGTGTTAAACAAAACATGAGGCTTGTGACAGTTTGACAGGATAATATCTGAGAAATGTTTTCTTTTAGCATCTTTCACAGTTTTTTGATAATGACGCCAGCAGTTCCCTTAACATTTGAAAAGACGCCTGCAGTTTGTCCTTCTTCCACTTGCGCTCAGCTCTAGCCAGCTCTAACCCTCTTTAACCAGGGCTCAGATTTAGTTTTAGGCTGCCTGGATTTTAATGGAGCCACAGTGTCTGAAACAGTTTGGCAGGTGGAGTGAAGCCATGAGCTAAGCTCCTCTGTACTGCATACAGACTCAAGAAAGATGGAGCTCTGATTGAAAGCAACCGAGAACTGAACAGCAGTGGAAGGGGTTAATAATGCGACAGCGCCGAGCAGCAGCGCGAGGTTTAACTGTATGACAGGCAAGAGCAGCCTCCAATAATACAGGCATATGGTCAGAAAACACTGCGTCACATATCTCAAGGTTAAAAACGGGCAAACCATTTGATAAGACAAGATCAAGTGTGTGTCCGTGTTCTTGTGTGGGTCCAGACACAGATTGCACAAGATTAAAGGGACACTTCACCCATTTGCATTAAGCTTTGTATCATTAGAACCCCAGTCATATTTTTGAATGGTCGTGCATCATTCTCTCACTTTCCCTGAGAGGGGGAGAAATAAAGATTTTAGTGTTGCACTTCCTGCTTCCAATGATGTAAAAATCGTCATTTTGCGTCATTGGAAGCAGGGGAAGTCTCATATCTCTGTAGAGGGGGTGAGACTACAAACACTACTTCCTCTTTTCTTTTTTTTTTCCACTCACGCTACAGACCTATTACACATCAGTGGGTGGAACTTCACCTGCAGAAACTAAAAAATATAAGCTAAGCGGAGGCGCTGTGGAGCCAGACGTCACGACTATGGTAATCAATCTAATATGGAAGAATTTCGAAAGTATGATGGTCGAATCAGATGTTCGTGGCTACCTTTATGAGCCGCTATATAGCAGAGCAGCGGCTGAGGCTTCTGCAGCCGAGGCAGAGGACCTGCCTGTCGCGGACGAGGAGCCCGGACTGGCTCGAGCTGGGGCGGACTGCTGGTGCCTGTGCTCTCGCTGTGCACCTACGGACACACGGACGTCTGACTGTAAAGTGAGTGTTTCTATTTTCTGTCTTATAACAACGTGGCATGTATGTACACAATTTGTTCAAGCATTGTCACAAAGTTATTCCCCGGTTAATACGTAACGTCAGCCAACTGAACTAACATTAGCTTCTTTACTGCACAAACAGCTTGTGGCACGTTAAACACAAAGACCATGCATCTCTAACTGTGTGCTCAATGTCTTGTAGACAATATCGCCTAACAGCCTTTCTGGAATGGGTCCTGCAAGGCGAGAGATTGGGTCGAGGCCATCGTGTTGTTTTACCCGCTGATGTGGTGCATGCTATCCGACAGTATCCAGCTCCAGATGGCCAGTACTGCGGCACCGAGACGTTGAGGACGCTCAGGAGGAACTATAACTGTCATTGTTAACATTTATTTTTGTTGTTGTTGATATATTTCTGTAAATAAATGGTTTACATTCACGTTGTTGTAGTCTTTGATAGTGTTAGTGGGAGCGGCTTGCGGAGCTGTGCATTGTGGGAGATGATGTCTTTAATACAAATGCGCCCTAAAGTCACTTTCTGTCTTTTCTCGGTCAAATAGGCACCAAATTCAAAATGTATGTTACGTTTAGACTACATATATAACCCACTTTCAATAAATATTAATGTTTCCACAGGTGAAATGCTCCTTTAAACCAGTCTTAGTCAGCAGGGTTGGAGGTACTGGGAGCTGTGGTTGCGAAGGTTGGAGGTAATGGGAGCTGAGGTTGGAGGTACTGGGAGCTGTGGTAACAACGTTAGTCCCTCTGAAATTGATAATCTTGTTGATAGTGCTGCAGGCTCACTACGATCAACATTAGACTCTATCGCTCCTATAAAAGGGAAATTATTGAAACATAGGAGACTAGCACCTTGGTACAACCACCAAACCCACCAGTTAAAGCAAATAGCTAGGAAATCTGAAAGGAAATGGCGCTCTTCCAAATTATCAGAACATCGCTCAATTTGGCAAGATAATCTTAAAACTTATAGAAAGGCCCTCCGTAATGCCAGAGGAGCCTATTACTCAGCACTAATAGAAGAAAATAAGAATAACCCTAGGTTCCTCTTCAGCACTGTAGCCAGGCTGACAGAGAGTCACAACTCTATTGAGCCACATATCCCCATAAACTTAAGTAGCAATGACTTCATGAGCTTCTTTTATAATAAAATTATTACTATTAGAGAGAACAATCACCAACTGCCATCAACAGTTATCAGTGGCTCTCCAAGTTCAGGGACTTTTACTAATGTAAACTCAGATATATATTTAGACTGTTTTTCTGCTATCGATCTTCATCAGTTAACTTCAATAATTTCTTCTTTGAAGCCATCAACCTGTCTATTAGACCCGATCCCAACTAGGCTGCTTAAAGAAGTCGTACCCTTAATTGGCACTTCTTTACTGGATATGATTAATCTTTCTTTATTATCAGGATATGTACCACAGTCCTTGAAAGTAGCTGTAATTAAACCCCCTTCTTAAAAAAGCCCACTCTTGACCCAGGGGTTTTAGCCAACTATAGACCGATCTCTAACCTCCCTTCCTCTCTAATATTCTGGAGAAAGTAGTCGCCAAAGAGTTGTGTGACTTTCTACATAACAATAGTTTATTTGAGGATTTTCAGTCAGGATTTAGAGTTCATCATAGCACAGAGACAGCTCTGGTTAAAGTTAATAATGACCTTCTGACTGCTTCTGACAATGGACTTTTCTCTGTACTTGTATTATTAGATCTTAGCGCCTGCATTTGACCCCATTGACCATGATATTCTTTTACAGAGACTTGAGCATCAAATTGGCATTAAAGGAACCGCACTAAGCTGGTTTAAGTCATATTTATCAGATTGCTTGCAGTTTGTACATGTTAACGATGAATCTTCAATAAATACTACAGTTAGCCATGGAGTTCCACAAGGTTCTGTACTTGGACCAATACTATTTACTTTATATATGCTCCCTTTAGGCAACATTATTAGGAATCACTCCATTCACTTTCACTGATATGCAGATGATATTCAGTTATATCTATCGATCAAGCCCAATGAAATTAATCAATTATCTAAATTACAAACATGTCTTAAGGGACACCTGGATGAGCTGCAATTTTCTGATGTTAAACTCAGAAAAAACGAAATTCTTGTTCTTGGCCCCAAAAACCTTAGAGACTCACTGTCTAAAGATATAGTTACTCTAGATGGCATTACCTTGGCCTCTAGCACCACTGTCAGGAATCTTGGAGTTATCTTTGATCAGGATTTGTCTTTTAACTCCCACATTAAGCAAACCTCCAGGACTGCCTTCTTTCATTTACGTAATATTACAAAAATTAGACACATCCTATCACAGACAGATGCAGAAAAACTAATCCATGCAAGGCTGGATTACTGCAACTCTTTATTATCAGGTTGCCCCAATAAGTCCATTAAAAACGCTCCAATTAATTCAGAACGCTGCAGCACGAGTACTGACAGGAACTAGAAAAAGAGATCACATCTCTCCTGTACTAGCTTCTCTGCACTGGCTCCCTGTAAAATGTAGAATAGAATTTAAAATCCTCCTCCTCACCTATAAAGCTCTTCATGGTCAGGCCCCTTCATATCTTAAAGAGCTCGTAGTACCCTATTACCCCACTAGAACACTACGTTCTCTAAATGCTGGGCTACTTGTGGTT
Source organism: Dicentrarchus labrax (assembly GCF_905237075.1). Taxonomy (NCBI): domain Eukaryota; kingdom Metazoa; phylum Chordata; class Actinopteri; family Moronidae; genus Dicentrarchus; species Dicentrarchus labrax. Next base: position 34,347 of record NW_026136744.1, read on the forward strand.
CCTATAGTCTCTAAAAAGTAGAACAGGAGCCAGAGCCTTCAGTTACCAAGCTCCTCTCCTGTGGAACCAGCTTCCAGTTGTGGTTCTGGAGGCAGACACCTCACCACATTCAAGAGTAGGCTTAAGACGTTCCTCTTTGATAAAGCTTATAGTTAGGGCTGGATCAGGTGAGTCCTGAACCATCCCTTAGTTATGCTGCTATAGGCCTAGGCTATCGGGGGATTTCCCATGGTGCACTGAGCTCCTCTCTTCCTCTCTCTTTCTGCACTCATTCATGTCCCATTAATGCATGTTACTAACTTCACTTCTTCCCCAGAGTTCTTGTGGTTTCTCGTCTCGCAGGTTCTTATCGATCCTGGTGGAGCCTCCTGCCATGGTCCTGCTAGATTGCCATTGCCAATACTGTTGTTGCTGTGCACCTGTCTGTCTCTCTCTCTCTCTCTCTCTCTCTCTCTCTCTCTGTCTCTTTCTCTCTCTCACCCCAACTGGTCGAGACAGACGACCACCCACCTAAAGTCGAAGGATCTGTCCTAGGTTTCTGCCTTTTTAACAGGCAGTTTTTCCTTGCCCTTGTCGCCAAGGTCTTGCTCATGGTGGTACTGTTGGGTCTCTGTAATTAATGTTATAAAGAGTTCGGTCTAGGACCTGCTCTATTTGAAAAGTGTCCTGAGATAACTTCTGTTATGAATTGGCGCTATACAAATAAAATTGAATTGAATTGAATTTAATTGGTTGTGGAGGTACTGGGTGCTGTGGTTGTGGAGGTTGGCGGTACCGGGTGCTGTGGTTGTGGAGGTTGGAGTTACTGGGAGCTGTGGTTGAGGAGGTTGGCGGTACTTGGTGCTGTGGTTGTGGGAGATTGGAGGTACTGAGTTGTGGTTGAGGAGGTTGGAGGTACTGGGTGCTGCGGTTGTGGAGTCTGATAGCTGATGATACAAACGAGCCTCCAATCCGCTTCAGGCTCAGGGCTGGATTAGTCTCTGGCTGAACGTGCTCCTGAGCTGAGTCAGTTCAGAGTAGAGAGGATGAGAGGGGTTGTCCATGATGGCTTTCAGCTTCCCTCTCATCCTATTCTCAGTCACAGCCTCCACACTGTCCAGCTCCATCCCCACCACCGAGCTGACCTTCCTGACCAGCTTGCTCACTTTGTTGGCACCCCTATAGTCCCGATGCCTCCTCCCCAGCACACCCCAGCAGAAGATGACACTGCCCACTACAGACTGGTAGAACATCGGTAGTAGCCAAGAGCACATGTTGAAGGATCTGAGCCTCCTCAGAAAGAACGACATGTCAATCAGTCTTGCAGTGTGACATGCAGTAACATATTTTCCTGCTAGTTCTACTGATGTATTGTCTTCTCCCATAGGGATTTTTTTTTTTGGGAGGGTAAAAAAGTCTGGGGTTGTTTGGTTAAATTTGAGGAAGGAGTTTTATCTGATTTCTTTGTATTTTGGACAACTGAAAAAAAAAAAAAATGAATTTCGGTTTCAACTTTTCCTGTTTCACAATGGGTACAATTAATTTTGTTCTATCTAGCCATTCTTTTTTTATAGCGTCTAGTTTTAGTAACGAGTTTGTGGTCTATATTTTTATAGATCTAGAGTTTGTCTTTTATTGGGTCTTTTATTTTTGTTAAATATGGTGATAATTGAAATTCTCTGTTTAGTACTTTATATCATTCTAGTTTATTTATTGATTGGATATCTTTTTTCCATTGCTTGAAATATTTTATTGTCTTATCTTAGTTTTACTTGTGAGTAGGGGATTATTTCCATTGCACCACTGTGGAATATGAATATAATGTCCTCATTTGGTTCATACCTTGTATTTCTATCAAGGCTCAGATAGCTGTGCTGCTGTAAGTATGCTCTGTGTTGGTGTGAATCTGATTTTGGGAAGTGTTTCCAAAATTTGATTGTTCTTTTTTAATTTGAATGAAAAGTCCACATTATACATTTACCTTTTGATTTGAGGCCATGGCAAGTGAAAGATGCAGCTCTGACAAATAGTGTGTTTGTCACTGCTGTGCTGCTGTTATTCACTAAATGACATCATTTCCATCAGGTAAAAAAGTAGCTGATAAGGTAACACTGACACTTTACAGCTCATGTGAAGGTCCTGACTGAGTTCAATCTTTAAATCTACAGTTAATTTTTAACTTGTTATAAAATAGTCCATATTTAAGACTGACAGTGATGGGAATAACGGCGTTCTAAATAACGGCGTTACTAACAGCGTTACTTTTTCCAGTAACGAGTAATCTAATTGATTACTCTTCCCATCTTAATAACGCAGTTACCCTTACTGCCAAACAATGCGGCGCGTTACTATAATTGAAGCTGTTTTTTTCATCAGACCAACTAGATCTCTGAGCTTAGAGGCAAAGACTTTTTTTTACTGTTCTTCCTTGGTTAGTGGGCAGTGCACGAGACAAGCGCATACATGCTGACGATTGGCTGAGGTTGGAGTAAAATTTCTCATGGTAAGCCAATCAGAGTGTAGAGTTGGGCGGGTGTTCGAAAGCACGCATAGTCGGACACACAACAAACAACACAAGTGAGTCAGTCAACGCAGAGACAGGTATGGCGAGCCCAAATAATCAAAAAGTAGCCTTCTCTAATGGAAGTATAGCCATTACTTTTCCCTCCAAGAAATCAAAGCAACGGATCGTCATCGTGAAATGCACATTATGCCCCTGGGCAAAAGTTCCTATCCACGTCGGTGTCAAGTAATTCGAACTTACTCAAACATCTTTTAACGTTGCATGCTTCCACGAAATTAGTGGCTTAGACCACCGAAGGAGAAGGAGACAGTGCCACAAAACCCAAGCAACTGAAGCTTGATTTTGAAGGGCCCCCCGCCACCACACGTTTTTGTCTCAGACGGAACTGAACAAACTGGTAGCCAGGTATGTAGTGGAGGATATGCTGCCATTATCTACGGTTGAATCGGACTCATTCAGGGCACTAGTTGCCAAACCACCGGTCAGGAGGAGGGGTAGCCCTACCGTGTAGAAAGACATTTTTGAACTCATATAGACGGCCAATATACTCAAATGAATGTGGAGCTCAAGCAAACGTTTGAGAAGTTAGAATATGTCTGCCACAGCAGACATATGGACTGCATGTCACAAGAGCTATCTAGGCGTAATCTAGGTAGCATTGGATAAATCCAGAGCATGGAGCGAGGTAAGGTAGCCCTGGCATGCAGGAGGTTCAAGGGACGCACATACATACGACCAAATTGCAACGGAGCTTATCATATCTACTCCTCATATGGGATATCATTCAAAATCACCACAACAGTCACAGATGGTGGCTCAAATTTTGTAAAGGCCTTCAAAATGTATCAGCTAGTGGACCGGGATGACGAGGATGAGGTGACGTTTACTGACATCAGTGGATGCTGTCTTGGCTGCTCTGACTTTGCCCAAGTTCAAACTACGTTGACTGCGGACACAGGAAAGGAAGGACAAGGCCAAGGCAAGTCTGCTGGCAGAGTGTCGGAAAAATTGTCCAAGAAGACCAGCAGGCAGGTACCAGCCCACCAACACGCACCTCAGCACAGACTCTGCCATAGAGGAAGAGTTCTTTTCCTTTGAGGATGAGGATGACACCTCTGCTACTGCTGAAAGTCAAGTTGTAGATTATTTAAAATCAGTAGAACAAGGGATAGACCCTCTTAATGGATTTGCACCTGATAAAGAAATCTCACTCCGGCATAATGCAGCCACTCCATCCAGTGCCCCAGTAGAGACTTTTTAGCCTGGGGAAGCTGGTCTTGACTCCACTGAGGAACAGGCTCTCTGACCAGAAGTTTGAGTAGCTTTTGGTGTTGAGATACAACCACTGGTTCAATGACAAGAGTGGGTGGATGGATAGCTAGATAGGGTAGCTTTGATGGATGGGGAGAATAAAAGTGGATGGATGGATGGATAGATGAATGAATGAATGTTCAGGAGCTAAAGTTGGATATAGTATGTCTGAAGTTGTGTTGCATCTTATTACATTTGCACTGAAAAGAGTGGATATATTTTTGAATACATTGTTGTTCATTTGGTACATTCCTCTTGAAGTGAGATTGTCAATGGCCAGAGAAAGAGATTTATTTTTATGTGGAGATGTATTTTTATTTATTATTTATTTGCTATACATTGTACTTTTCTGTTAGATTGAAAGCACCTCATACTGTTACACTGTTCTACTTTTCAAGGAAGAAAATACTTTAAGTTCAGTATATCTATCAATTGTCTGAAGTTTTTGTGTTTTATTTGTGCACTACAAAGAGTGTATATATTTGTTATTAACTTTTGGTATAGTGCTTAACAAGCATAATTTGGTTTGCCCAGTTGTGGCCTGTTGAGGCACAAATATCAAAAAGTTCCAAAACATCTATTGTGTTATTTGTATCGTTCCACTATATAAACATAATATCTACATACATGGCATTTGATTGGAGGCTAGTCTCACTTTGTCCCACAGCAACATTAAAATAGTTTAGATTTGTGTACATTGTTTCTGTTAATAATGTATTGTAGTAAGAGTCCATTTCATTATAAGATTCAGATTTATCATAAATAATTGAACATGCACATGTATTTTAAGTTCCGTCTAGAGGAGGTGGGGGTCACATTTGAGCATTTTAAATGTACTTGAAGTCCTTTTTTGGTGACCTGAAGTAACAGTTACTTTTATAATTTGCTAGTAACTACTTAAGTTACTTTTTGGAAGGTAACTAGTACTGTACTAATTACATTTTAAAAAGTAACTTGCCCAACACTGAAGACTGACATATCTATGATGAGCATGAGTATACAAGACCTGCAGTAAGTAGAATGATTAATTCTACATATAAAATTGTTAATTCCTGCCACTGGGTCAGATTAAATCAGATTTAGTTTCAGAGAAACTCTACTGCTTTTGTCCACAGGCACCAACTGAATCTACAAATATAAATGTCCTTGTTGCTACATTAATCAGATGTATACTACTATTAAATTATACTAGAAACACATCCGTTCCTTATTAAACACTTTACTGAAAATAAATCACCTACAATGTTTGATTTTCAGCTCCAAGAAGGAAGATTGTTTGCTTCTTTCATATTCAGAAATACATTTTGTATGCTAGTCAGCTGATAATGAAAGATAAGTGTCAAACAGTATACCCAGACTACGAATGCTGAGTTTAACATCAACAGACAGCATATTTGCTCTCACCTGCTTTACAGGATTTTGTGGGAAATTAAAATCCTAGATAAAGCTCAGTTATGCGATGATCTGAAACACCAGCTCTTCACATGTTTATACCATGGTCGGAGTGAATACTGGATTCTGATTGGCTGCTGGATGTCCATTAATTCCTGATGTAGGACACCTAACTGCCCCTCTGAACTTATTGATACTTTATATTAGTGATCCTCCCACATCCCATATGCTATTCAAGCTCACTACTTCAGACTGCAACCGTCAGTCCACAGGTTCCTCTTATTTGGTGAAAATCTTGATTTGATTTCGGGACAAATGACATGGCTGATAGCTAGCTAGGCTTGTGTTTAAACACATACTGTCATGTTAAATTCAATGTTTGTTGACCGTACACAATGTTACTGAGAATCTTGCTATCATAATGTCAGCTCTCTGTCTCATAGCTGAGCCAAAAGCGCTCTCTGAGTAGAGGGAACTAGAAATATCTTCAGTTTCCAAGTTGTATCTATGGTTAGTCCTATTTACTGGAGTAGTGAACATTGTTTTTGTTGCATCAGAACCTTATAGGTTGGTAATGATTCTTCAGGTGATAGTCAAACCCTCAGGTGTTCGCAGGGAAACACTAGGGCCTGTAAAATAATTTAGATTTTGATTCCAAACATGAAAATATAAAATACAGTTATTTTCTTCATTGGAAAGTGACCATGGTATAAGTGGATTCATGCAGTTTGAGGTGTCCATTTTACAGAATGAATGGACACCCACATGTCTGAGATAATTCCTGATAGTAGACACATTGTCAGACATTATCCTTTACAGAAACCAGCCATTCCAATCCCATACCATTGAAGTTTGTCAGTGTGTGACTCCCTCTAGTGGATGTTGTGGGTATTCTGTTGTCTTTGGTTTTTGTACAGAGTTTTGGTGTTTCCCTGTCACTGTGGG